>NC_037679.1:8644036-8652802 GCF_003255815.1 Theropithecus gelada | reverse complement strand
TTTTTTTTTTTTTTTTTTTTTTTTTTGAGACGGAGTCTCACTCTGTTACCCAGGCTGGAGTGCAGTAGCATGATGTCGGCTCACTGTAACCTGTGCCTCCTGGATTCAAGACATTCTCCTGTCTCAGCCTCCTGAGTAGCTGGGATGACAGGTGCACACCACCATGCCCGGTTAATTTTTGTATTTTTAGTAGAGACGGAGTTTCACCATGTTGTTCAGGCTGGTCTCGAACTCCTGACCTCATGATCTGCCTGTCTCGGCCTCCCAAAGTGCTGGGATTATAGGAGTGAGCCACAGTGCCTGGCCTTAGAAAACTGATTCTTGAGAGGGTCCAGTTGATGGACTTACTAAGACTTCAAAACAACTAATATAAATATGTTCAAAGAAGTACAGAAAAGTATATCAAATTATTTCAAATAATTAAAGGAAAATATAATTGCAATGACTCAACAAATTGGGAACCTCAAAAAGGAAACTGTAAAAAAAAAAAAGAAGACGGAAAATTCCTTTTTTTTTTTTTTTTTGAGATGGAGTATTGCCTAGGTTGGAGTGCAGTGATGTGAATCTTGGCTCACTGCAACCCCTGCCTCCCAGGTTCAAGTGCTTCTCTTGCCTCAGCCTCCCAAGTAGCAGGGACTACAGGTTTGTGCCATCACAACTGGCTAATTTTTGTATTTTTAGTAGAGACGGTTTCACCATGTTGGCCAGGCTGGTCTTGAACTCCTGATCTCAAGCGATCCGCCCACCTCGGCCTCCCAAAGTGCTGGGATTACAGGCATAAGCCACTGTGCCCGGCAAGAAATGAAGGGAAATTCTAATTGAAAATACAATACCAGAAGAAAAATTCACTAGACAGACTTAACAGCAGATCCGAAACAGCAGAAGGAACAGTAAACTTGAAAAGAGATCAACAGAAATTAAACAATCTAAAGAGCAGGGAAAAAAAAAAAAACACTGGGAAAAAAGGAACAGAGCCTCAGTCACCTGGTAGGGAAACATCAAGCTTACTTATATATGTGTAATAGAATCCCAAGGAAAGGAAAGAGAAATATTTTTTTGGAGAAATAATGGCCAACATTTGAGGAAATTCCCAAGAGATCCATACTAAGATGTATCATAGCCAAACTGCTAAAACAAAGGAAAATATTGACAGCAACAGGAGAAGAATGACTCATTACAACAGGGGAACAATATGACACATTGTGTGGAATGGCATATTCTACGTACTGAAACAAAAATTTATCAATGAAAAAAAATTTTTTTTTTTTTTTTTGAAATGGAGTTTCGCTCTGTCGCCCAGGCTGGAGTGCAGTGGTGCGATCTTGGCTAACTGCAACCTTTGCCTCCCAGGTTCAAGCAATCCGCCCACCTTCAGCAGGTGCTGCCACACCTGGCTGATGATTTTTATATGTAGCAAAACTACCCTTTGGAAATACAGCTGGGCATGGTGGCTCACGCCTATAATCTTAGCACTTTGGAAGGCTGAGGTGGGCAGATCACTTGAAGTCAGGAGTTTGAGACCAGCCTGACCAACATGGTGAAACCCTGTCTTTACTAAAAATACAAAAAAAAAAAAAATTAGCTGGGCATGGTGGTGTGGGCCTGTAGTCCCAGCTATCAGGAGGTTGAGGCAGGAGAATCTTCTGAACCTGGGAGGCAGAGGCTGCAGTCAGCCAAGATTGTGTCGCTGCACTCCAGCCTGGATGATAGAGTGAGACTCCATTAAAAAAAAAAAAAAAAAGAATAAATTATTTAGCAATAAACTTAAGAAAAAAATGCAAGAGTTGTATATTTAAATCTGTAAACCACTGCTGAGAGAAATTAAGATCTAAATAAATGCAGAGATATAGTAGTAAGTTCATGGACTGAAAGCCTCCATAGTGTTAAGATGACAGTTCTACACAAACTGGCCTACTGATTCAGTGCACTCTCTATCAGATTCCAAGCAGATATTCTTGTAAGAACTGATAATCTGATTCTAAATTTTATATGTAAATGTAAAGAAACCAAAATAGCCCAAAAAATTCTGGAGGGAAAAATCACTGGAGGATGTATCTTCCTTACTTATTAAACTATATTTACTATAAAGCCATACTAATCAATACAGTGTACTAGCATAAAGACAGATATATGTATCAATGTAACAGAAGAGAGTCCAGAAATAAATCTTCACATGGTCTACTGATTTTCAACAAAGGCGTCAGGGCAATTCAATGGAGGAAAGGACAGCCTCGCCAACAAAACATGTTGTAACAACTGGATATCCATATGCAAAGACTCTTACACCTCATATAAAAACTAACTCAGCCGGGCGTGGTGGCTCACGCCTGTAATCCCAGCACTTTGGGAGGCTGAGGCAGGTGGATCACGAGGTCAGGAGTTCGAGACCAGCCTGGCCAAGATGGTGAAACCCTGTCTCTACTAAAAATACAAAAATTAGCCAGGCTTGGTGGCGGGTGCCTGTAATCCCAGCTACTCGGGCGGCTGAAGCAGAGAACTGCTTGAACCTGGGAGGCAGAGGTTGCCGTGAGCTGAGATTGCGTCACTGAACTCCAGCCTGGGTAACAGAGGGAGACTCCATTTAAAAGCAAAACAAAAAAAAAAACCTAACTCAAACAGGATCACAGACTTTAAAATATACGAGATAAAACTATAAAACTGGGAAAAAGTCTTTCTGACTTTGAGTTAGGCAGAGAATTCTCAGACATGATACCAAAACCCAATCTATGACAGGAAAAAAAAAAAAGATAAATCGGGCTTCATCAAAATTTAAAACTTCCACTCTTTAAAAGACATCATTAAGAATTTTTTTTTTTGAGACGGAGTCTCACTCTGTCGCCCAGGCTGGCGTGCAACAGCAGGATCTCGGTTCACTGCAACCTCCACCTCCCGCGTTCAAGTGATTCTCCTGCCTCAGCCTCCTGAGTAGCTGGGATTACAGACGCCTGCCACCATACCCAGCTAATTTTTGTATTTTTAGTAGAGACGGGGTTTCACCAGGTTGGCCAGCTGGTCTTGAACTCCTGACCTCAGGTGATCCACCTGCCTCGGCCTCCCAAAGTGCTGGGATTACACGCATGAGAAACCGTGCCCAGCGCATTAAGAAAATTAAAAGACAAGCCATGGAATGGGAGAATATACTTGCAAAGCATGTACCTGATACAGAACTTGTATTCAGAATATACAAAGAACTCTTAGAATTCAATAATAAGACTCCAAAATTTTCAAACGGATCAAGATTGAACAGACATTTCACCAAAAAAATACATAAATGGCTAAAAATCACATGAAAAGATGGTCAACATCATTAGTCATTAGGGAAGTACAAATCAAAACCACAATGAGATACCATTATACATCTATTAAGATAGCTATAATAAAAAAAAAAAAGACTGACCATACCGAGTGTTGGTGAGGATATGGAAAATATGAAATCCTGATACATTGCTGGTGGGATTGTAAAACTGTATATCGCCACCTTGGAAAACAGTCTTGAATTTTCTTACAAAGTTAAAGAAGTCCACTCCTAAGTATCTCCACAAGAGAAATGCAAACATATGTCCACATAAAGACTTGTAAGCAAATGTACATAACTGACAATCATTTATAACAGCACAAACTACAATCCAAAATGAATAGCAACTGGTAAATGGATAAATGTGTTATAACAATACTACTCAGTAGTAAAAAGGGGCAAACTACTGACACATTCAACAATATGGAAGAATCTTAAAAACATTACACTAAGTGAAAAGAAGCCAGACATAAAAACTATATCGTACTAATATGTGTATATGAAATTTCTAGAAAACGCAAAAATAAAGTGACAGAAGATCAATGTTTGCTTGTGGCTGGGGTAGGGAGCAGGAATTGATCACAAACAAGAGAATACTGGGGGATAAGGAAAAGAAGGTTTTGTTTTTGTTTTCTTAAGAGACATGGTCCCGCTCTGTCACCCAAGCTAGAGTGTAGTGATCACAGCTCACTGCAGCCTCAAATTCCTGGGCTCAAGTAATCTTCCCACCTCAGCCTCCCAAATAGCTGGGACTATAACAGGCATGTGCCGCTATAATTGGTTAATTTTTTAATTTTTTAGTTTTTTGTAGAAACAGAGTCTTTTTTTTTTTTGAGATGGAGTTTTGCTCTTGTTGCCCAGGCTGGAGGGTGATCTCGGCTCACCGCAACCTCCACTTCCCGGTTCAAGCGATTCCCCTGCCTTAGCCTCCTGAGTAGCTGGGATTACAGGCATGCGCCACTACACCCAACTAATTTTTTTTTTTTTTTTTTTTTTTTTAGCAGAGATGGGGTTTCTCCATGTTGGTCAGGCTAGACTGGAACTCCCAAACTCAGGTGATCCGTCCGCCTTGGCCTCCCAAAGTGCTGGGATTACAGGCATGAGCCACCATGCCCGGTTAAGACAGTCTTACTATGTTGTCCAGGCTGATCTCGAACTTCTGGCTTCAAGTCATTCTCCTGCCTCAGCCTCCCTAAGTGCTGAGATTATAGGCTTTAGCTACCATACCCAGTCAGAAAGTGTTTTAAAACAAGATTTTGGTGATGGTGCACAACTCCATAAATTTACTAAAAATAATCAAATTATACACTTGGGCACATTTTAAGGTATTTAAATTATACCTCAATAAAACTGTTTTTAAAAGGGCTGAGATGTTGCCACACTGTCAAATCACTATCAAAGAGTTCTTAAACACACTTCATTTCTATATACTTCTCCAGTTCACAGACAGGAATAGGGTCTACAGACCACACTCTTAAGAAGCACAGCTCTGACTTCCGCTAGATATTGGCTAATAGGCTTGGAGTAATCAATAGTTTTAACTGAAACTGACTTAATTTAAGCTGTTAAAGTTTAACTCCACTAAGTATTTCATTAAATAAGGAATTTACAAGTATTACTGACAAAAGGAAAATATGAAAACATGGTCTATTGCTGAATAAAAGCACAACTCATTATAAAATAAGAGTCTACAAATGAAATACCACCAAGAACAATGACTACCATAGACCCTTTTTTTTTTTGAGATGGAGTCTCGCTCTGTCACCCAGGCTAGAGTGCAGTGGTGTGATCTCAGCTCACTGCAACCTCCGCCTCCTGGGTTCAGGGGATTCTCCTGCCTTAGCCTCCCGAGTAGCTGGGACTACAGGCGTGTGCCACCACGCCCAGCTAATTTTTTTATTTTTAGTAGAGATGGGGTTTCACCATCTTGGCCAGGCTGGTCTCGAACTCCTGACCTTGTGATCCACCTACCTTGGCCTCCCAAAGTGCTGGAATTACAGACGTGAGCCACCGCACCTGGCCGACCCTTCTTTTTAATGTAGTATAATCAAGTAGATAAAGTCAGTATATTTACAGATTAGACTACTAAAACCCAAAGCAATGAAACTTTAAACATATAAATGAATAAATGGAATATTGTAATGTTATATATTTCATGGGACCAAATATCAGACATGCAAATGAATTACATGAATAGATTTGTTTCAGAGAAAGTCCCAACAACATGTAAGCTTTACTTTGTTTCCAATTAAGTGTAAATCTAGGCTAAGTTCAACCAAAACTGGTAAGCACTTAGTGTCTATGTTGTAGTCTAAAATTTAAATTCATTTTATAGTAATATTTAAATTCATTTTATAGTAATTAGATACCAGTTACAAAAAGCAACTGATGGGGACAGGAGGCAAAGAAATTCTAGGCAGAAAAGGGTGGGTCACCGGTGAAAACCCCACCCTCAAGCCAAAATGCCTGAAACCTCGGCCCAAAGTGAGAACTTATATCCCTGTTTTCCTGTTTGAATGTTTTCCTAAACCACCCATGGCCCTGCCTTGCCCCATTCTGTGCCTATAAAGACCCCAGACTCAGCCAGCAGAGAGAACCAGCTGGACGTCAGGATGTTGGAGAGAAGCTGGTTGACTTTAGAGGGACAGCTTGATGGTGTAACTTTGGAGAAAAATTTAGCTGGAGACAGCTGGACTTCAGGGAAAGATTACCTACCCCCACCCCACCAGCCCCTTTTCAGCTCCCCTTCCTGCTAAAAGCCACTTTCATCAGCAATAAAATCTCCTGCATTTACCATCCTTCAATTCATTCGTGTGACCTCATTTTTCCTGGATGCCAGACAAGAGCTCAGGAGCCACGAGTGCTGATACAAAAGGCTGTCACACTGGCCCTTTGCCCTTGCTGGCAGAGGGCAGCCACCCCACACAACAGGGCAAAGGGCCCACTGAGCTGTTAACACTTAAGCCGTCCACAGATGGCAGAGCGAAAAGAACACTATAACATGCCCTCTGGAGCCTTGGGAGTCACAGGCACCCCACAGCCTGGACGCTGCCACAGCAGCCAGCTGGTTGCAGCACTTAAGCCCTCCAGTTCCTGCCTTGTTCACCCACACTCTCCTTCCCATGAGGAGTTGAGAGAGGCAGGCTGAGCAAAGGAGAGACTCCTGCAAAGGGGTCAGGGAAATATCCTGCTTCACAATGATACTTTTTTTACAGCTCTGGCAAAACACAGACATGAAATAAAGACTCTCTCATTTTAAAAAGGTCAAAGCAATTTGCTGAAGTTAACTTTTTTTAGGAAAAATTAAATGCTCAACTTTTCCAGAACCCTATTTTTACTATACTATTTCTGATTTGCAGGGCAAAAACAGATGCTCAATGTTTCAAGCATAACTGGGAAAAAAACAAACTGAATTATAACAACTAAGAAAAAACAAACTTTAGTTATTAAAAAAAAACTTTTCCGTTGGTAAATTTCATTCCACAGAACAGTTCAGCTTTAGTGATCTAAGCATTCCCTAGAGCTCAGATTCTTCCTATAGATTTACTACACAATGAAACTACAACTTTCGAAACCACAAATCTGGTTTATTTACTTTCTTATGAGGTTTTTGAATTACCAAGTCAAAATCAGCTTTAAAAGCATTTTCTTCATATTTAACATGTGAGACCTGGATCTATGAAGCTTTGTTTTGAATTAAAGAACATTAACTTTGAACTGGAAATTAAATTGAATGAGGGGAAAATGCCAGGATATCTATGATCATTCTTTTAATCAATACATACCAGTTACGTACAATAGTTCTAGTGCTATTGTTCACTTTGTCCCTTTAAATTTTTGCAGCTTTCTAGAAAAGTAGAAAAAGGTTTTGCAGAATCTTTGTTGTCCTTCCCTCCATTGTAACTACCCTTCTATTTCCTGACTCTTTGCACCCTGTATTTCACTTTAGATAAGAAGCTAGAGGAACAATCCTGGAAGGAAAGCTAAAGAAGGAAACAAAAACCAGAAGCATTTACTCTTGCTCCACTGCCTTTCTCTAGAAAAATGTCAACTCAAACAACATAGAACATCCTGCAACAAGCTAGCCCTCTTACCACATCTCCGTAACATATGTTCAGTATTCAAAAATGCATCTTCAAGATAGTAAGTATATCACAATTTGATAAGTTTGTGTGAGTAGAAAAGCTATTGTTATATGAATTAATTCTCAGACTGGTAATACACAAAGCTGTAATCTAATATCCACATATACTTGTAAAACCATTCAAAACACATTAGGACAGTTTTTAAATATACAGCTATAAATGGGGATCATTACAACTATGCTTTTAACAATTTATGCCCACATGTATCTTACCCTTCTGGCTCTGTTTCCTGGACATTGCCGTTTCTTCAATCTCAAAAAATATACAAGAAAAGTATCCTTTTGCCTTGTCTGGATTTTGAGTGTAGGTATCTCTGATTTAAAAGTGGGCAATGGAAGTGTGTAGTTGGAAGCAAAAAATACGAAATCCTGCTGTTGGAAATTCTGCTCACTAGCTGTCAATTTCCTTTCCTTTTCTTGTATCGACTTCTTATCAGGAAGTATCATTGCAGATATTCATGTCTTCTTTTCCAGGGAGATTCTGGAGGGAAAAACACACACATATACTATTACAGTAATGACTATCTGTACAAAATTTCTGAGATATCCACAAGGTTTCTTTTGTATTTCTCTGTACAAAACTAGTTTTAAGTACTATAGAAACAATGTAGCTGCTGAAAAGCAGAATTTTTCTTAAGAAAACTTAATCTTAGAATCAGATTATCCCCTTAGTTTAGAAAGTATGTTCTCTTAGTCTTCTTATCTTTTCTTTTGTATCCATCTGAAATATCCCCATCTCTGCTTCGCAAACTAAAATGTTACCTCTTACCACTCCCCAAGATCTTTCTTTTTTTTTTTTTTTTGAGATGAAGTCTTGCTCTGTCGCCAGGCTGGAGTACAGTGGCGTGATCTTGTCTCACTGCAACCTCTGCCTCCCAGGTTCAAGTGATTCTCCTGCCTCAGCCTCCCGAGTAGCTGGGACTACAGGCGTGCGACACCACGCCCAGCTAATTTTTGTATTTTTAGTAGAGGCGGGGTTTCACCATATTGATCAGGATGGTCTCATCTCTTCACCTCGTGATCCATCTGCTTTGGCCTCCCAGAGTTCTGGGATTATAGGCATGAGCCATCTGATCTTCCCATCCAAATCAAGGGTCTATTCTCTTCCTCTAGAATTTCTTTTTGTTTTGTTTTTTGTTTGAGATGGAGTTTCGCTCTTGTTGCCCAGGCTGGAGTGCAATGGTGTGATCTCGGCTCACTGCAACCTCCGCCTCCCGGGTTCAAGCGATTCTCCTGCCTCAGCGTCCTGAGTAGCTGGGATTACAGGCACCCACCACCACACCTGGTTAATTTTTTGTATTTTTTTTTTTTTTTTTTTTTTTTTTTT
>NC_037679.1:8555844-8643940 GCF_003255815.1 Theropithecus gelada | reverse complement strand
TTTTTTTTTTTTTTTTTTGAGACGGAGTCTCGCTCTGTCACCCAGGCTGGAATGCAGTGGCCGGATCTCAGCTCACTGTAAGCTCCGCCTCCCAGGTTTACACCATTCTCCTGCCTCAGCCTCCCGAGTAGCTGGGACTATAGGTGCCCGCCAGCTCGCCCAGCTAGTTTTTTGTATTTTTTTAGTAGAGACGGGGTTTCACCGTGTTCGCCAGGATGGTCTCGATCTCCTGACCTCGTGATCTGCCCGTCTCGGCCTCCCAAAGTGCTGGGATTACAGGCTTGAGCCACCCCGCCCGGCCTAGAATTTCTTATAACTAACCTCTTCTCAGGTTTCCCAGCTCAAATACAGCTGTAAAAAATATATGGGGGTGGGATGTGAAATGTTGAGAAACACACTCACCGTACAAACCCAAAGAACGGACTTAGAGGCTCGAAAAACAGCAAATGTGAGACTTTTTAATAATGGTCTAGCCAGGTGCAGTGGCTCATGCCTGTAAGCCCAGCACTTTGGGAGGCTGAGGCAGGCAGATCACCTGAGGTTGGGAGTGCAAGACCAGCCTGACCAACATGGAGAAACCCCGTGTCTACCAAAAATACAAAATTAGCTGGGCATAGTGGTACATGCCTGTAATCCCAGCTACTCAGGAGGCTGAGGCAGGAGAATCGCTTGAACCCAGGAGGCAGAGGTTGTGGTAAGCCAAGATCGCGCCATTGCAATCCAGCCTGGGCGACAAGAGCGAAACTCCATCTCAAAAAAATAAATAAGTAAATAATAATAATAATGATCTTGCAAGATCAGGTGCTTGGTGGGCAAGCACACTGGGACAGTCACAACAGGTAATTTATCTCTTAGCGTACAAGTCCCTCCGCCAGTTCCTCAGTGGTTAAGTACTGTGGGGTGACAATCTTCCCAGACGTTGCCAAAGTTTATTATCCCCCTTATAAGGTTATACCCCATTCCCTTCCCCTCTTAAGTTTTGATTTCTCAATAACGAAACTTTCTTCCCTTTTATGGGCGGATCCCTCCTCTACATTCGCTTCACTTAGTGTGACCTCCTAGGCGCATGAGCTGTGTGGTTTGTTACATTTGCAGGCCAGCTGCCAGTACTTAGATTTATCATGCCTTGAAAACAAACCATTTAAAATGTTTTTTCACATGAAAGGAGGGAAGTGCAAAGGAATTTTAACATGGAAAACTGAAACATCAAAATGAGATTAGTCCATACTGCAGGAAGCTCCTTTAAATTACAAACATACAAATGTTGTTTTTCTATATTAGTAAACATTTTAAATATACATGCCCAAGATTCCTGGGTAAAAAAACCCATAAGTTCCTGCCAGCAGAGATGAGCTAACAATTAAAATAAATAAATAAATAAATAAATAAAGAGATGGAACCTGCAACCTCCACCTCTCGGGTTCAAGTGATTCTCCTGCCTCAACTTCCCGAGTAGGTGGGATTATAGGCATCCGCCACCACGCCCAGCTACTTTTTGTATTTTTAGTAGAGATGGGGGCTCACTATGTTGGCCAGGCTGGCCTTGAACTCCTGACCTCAAGTGATCTGCCCGCCTCAGCCTCCCAAAGTGCTAGGATTACAGGCGTGAGCCACCGTGCATGGCCAATTTTTTTTTTTTTTTCTCTAGAGACAGAGTCATGCTCTTGTTGCCCAGGCTAGAGTGCAATGGTGCCATCTTGGCTCACTGCAACCTTCGCCTCCTGGGTTCAAGCGATTATCCTGTCTCACCCTCCCAACGAGCTGGGACTACAGGCACCTGCCACCATACCCGACTACTTTTTGTATTTTTAGTAGAGACAGGGTTTCGCCATGTTGGCCAGGCTGGTCCTGAAGTCCTGACCTCCAGTAATCCATCTGCCTTGGCCTCCTAAAGTGTGGGATTACAGGCATGAGCCATCATGTTTAGCTGAAATTTTTTTTTTTTTTTTTTGAGACAGAGTCTCGCTCTTTGGCCCAGGCTGGACTGCAGTGGCGTGATCTCGGCTCACTGCAAGCTTCACCTAAGGGTTCACGCCATCCTCCTGCCTCAGCCTTCTGAGTAGCTGGGACTACAGGTGCCCGCCACCGCGCCCGGCTAATTTTTTGTATTTTTAGTAGAGATGGGGTTTCACCGTGTTAGCCAGGATGGTTTCGATCTCCTGACCTCGTGATCCACCTGCCTCGGCCTCCCAAAGTGCTGGGATTACAGGCATGAGCCACTGAGCCCGGACGAAAAATAATAATTTTTAAAGCATAGGATGATAGAACTCTTATACCTGGACACCTGACTGGAAAAACGTTTACAAAATGAAATGCAAGAAGGAAAGGAGAGTACGCTTATAAGAAATATTTTCTAATTTGAAAAGAAGAGACTGAAGAGTAAAGAGGCAATTCTGTGAAAGTTTTAAAAATATTTCATCAAGATTAAGAACTTCTACAAACCACAGTGGGACCTCAGGAAAAGCAGTGTGAGTATTTGAAACTTACCATCTTCCAGAACACTGAGCCAAGTTGAGAGAACCAGCCAAAGCCTACGGAAATACATGGAATATACCCCTGGATACGGCACACTTAAAAAGATTTTAGAAAAAAGAACAGAACTCAGATCTGCCAAAAATAACTGAACCCTTCAGCGGCAAGCTTCTCAACAGCACATGTCCTCAGGTTAAAGAGGATGAGGCCAGGCATGGTGGCCCACGCCTGTAATCCCAGCACTTTGGGAGGCCGAAGCAGGTGGATCACCTGAGGTAGACCAGTCTGACCAACATGGTGACACCCCACCTCTACTAAAAACACAAAATTAGCTGGGCATGGTGGTGCATGCCTGTAATCCCAGCTACTCGGGAGGCTGAAGAAGGAGAATTGCTTGGACCTGGGAGGTGGAGGTTGCAGTGAGCCAAGATCACACCACTGCATTCCAGCCTGGGCAACAAGAGCAAAACTCCATGTCAAAAAAAGAAAAGAAAAAGAAAAAGAAAAATGAAAAGAGGATGAAAGCAACAATCGACAACTAACCATAGTGGATGAGCAGGGGTGGGTGAGATAGGTCCCAAAGACGACTAGAAACATATCAAGGATATTTCATCTATACTCTGTAGCTACAAACAAAAAGGTGTAAACAGAGCTATCCACATGTAACATGAAGAAGATAAACAAAAATGACATAGCAACTATCAAACCTACTATAAAAAAAGAGAAATACAATGAGAGAAGAAATTTCCATGCAACAGATGAAGAACCCAATCTGGAAAACAATATAAGCCCTCAAACCAAAAGTAGGTTCCTCCTTGAATACTTATTTGAATATTTCAAATGAGAATGTGAATTCAAGTTGAATTTTAAAAAAACTATAGGTCGGGAGTAAGATGGCCAAATAGGAACAGCTCCAGCCTCCAGCTCCCAGAGTGAGCGACACAGAAGACAGGTGATTTCTGCATTTTCAACTGAGGTACCGGGTTCATCTCACTGGGAAGTGCTGGACAATTGGTGCTGGTCAGCTCGTGCAGCCCGACCAGCGAGAGCTGAAGCAGGGCAAGGCATCGCCTCACCTGGGAAGTACAAAGAGGAAGGGAATCCCTTTTCCTAGCCAAGGGAAACTGAGACACACAACACCTGGAAAATCGGGTAACTCCTACCCTAATACTGTGCTTTACCAAGAGTCTTAGCAAACGGCACACCAGGAGATTATATTCCACACCTGGCCCAGAGGGTTCCACGCCCACGGAGCCTCCCTCATTGCTAGCACAGCAGTCTGAGATCTAACTGCAAGGCGGCAGCGAGGCTGGGGGAGGGGTGCCCGCCATTGCTGAGGCTTCAGTAGGTAAACAAAGCCGCGCAGAAGCTCGAACTGGGTGGAGCCCACCACAGCTCAGGGAGGCCTGCCTGTCTCTGTAGACTCTACCTCTGGGGACAGGGCATAGTTAACAAAAAGCAGCAAAAACCTCTGCAGATGTTAATGACTCTGCCTGATAGTTTTGAAGAGAGCAGTGGATCTCCCAGCACGGAGGTTGAGATCTGAGAACAGACAGACTGCCTGCTCAAGTGGGTCCCTGACCCCTGAGTAGCTTAACTGGGAGACATCCTCCACTAGGTGCAGACTGACACCTCACACCTCACATGGCGGGGTACACCTCTGAGACGAAGCTTCCAGAGCAAGAATCAGACAGCAACACTCGCTGTTTAGCAATATTCTATCTTCTGCAGCCTCTGCTGCTGAAACCCAGGCAAACAGGGTCTGGAGTGGACCTCAAGCAATCTCCAACAGACCTACAGCTGAGGATCCTTACTGTTAGAAGGAAAACTAACAAACAGAAAGGACACCCACACCAAAATCCCATCAGTACGTCACCAGTATCAAAGACCAAAGGCAGATAAAACCACAAAGATGGAGAAAAAGCAGGGCAGAAAAGCTGGAAATTCAAAAAATCAGAGCGCTCCAAAGGAACGCAGCTCATCACCAGCAACGGATCAAAGCTGGATGGAGAATGACTTTGACGAGTTGAGAGAAGAAGGCTTCAGTCGATCAAACTTCTCAGAGCTAAAGGAGGAACTACATACCCAGCGCAAAGAAACTAAAAATCTTGAAAAAAGAATGGAAGAATGGATAACTAGAATAATCAATGCAGAGAAGGCCATAAACGAACTGACAGAGATAAAAACCATGACACAAGAAATATGTGACAAATGCACAAGCTTCCGACTGGATCAACTGGAAGAAAGAGTATCACTGATTGAAGATCAAATGAATGAAATGAAGCGAGAAGTCTAGAGAAAAAAAAGGAAAAAGAAATGAACAGGCCGGGCGCGGTGGCTCAAGCCTGTAATCCCAGCACTTTGGGAGGCCAAGACGGGCGGATCACGAGGTCAGGAGATCGAGACCATCCTGGCTAACACAGTGAAACCCCGTCTCTACAAAAATACAAAAAAAAAACTAGCCGGGCGAGGTGGCAGGCGCCTGTAGTCCCAGCTACTCGGGAGGCTGAGGCAGGAGAATGGCGTAAACCCGGGAGGCGGAGCTTGCAGTGAGCTGAGATCACGCCACTGCACTCCAACCTGGGCGACAGAGCGAGACTCCATCTCAAAAAAAAAAAGACATGAACAAAGCCTCCAAGAAATATGGGATTATGTGAAAAGACCAAATCTATGTCTGATTGGTGTGCCTGAGAGTGAGGGGGAAAATGGAATCAAGTTGGAAAAACTCTTCAGGATATCATCCAGGAGAACTTCCCCAACCTAGTAAGGCAGGCCAACATTCAAATTCAGGAAATACAAAGAACGCCACAAAGATACTCCTTGAGAAGAGCAACTCCAAGACACGTAATTGTCAGATTCACTAAAGTTGAAATGAAGGAAAAAATGTTAAGGGCAGCCAGAGAGAAAGGTCGGGTTACCCACAAAGGGAAGCCCATCAGACTAACAGCAGAGCTCTTGGCAGAAACTCTCCAAGCCAGAAGAGAGTGGGGGCCAATATTCAACATTCTTAAAGAAAAGAATTTTCAACCCAGAATTTCATATCCAGCCAAACTAAGTTTCATCAGTGAAGGAGAAACAAAATCCTTTACAGACAAGCAAATGCTTAGAGATTTTGTCACCACCAGGCCTGCCCTACAAGAGATCCTGAAGGAAGCACTAAACATGGAAAGGAACAACCAGTACCAGCCATTGCAAAAACATGCCAAAATGTAAAGACCATCAATGCTAGGAAGAAACTGCATCAACTAACGAGCAAAATAACCAGCTAATATCACAATGACAGGATCAAGTTCACACATAACAATATTAACCTTAAATGTAAATGGACTAAATGGTCCAATTAAAAGACACAGACTGGCAAACTGGATAAAGAGTCAAGACCCATCAGTTTGCTGTATTCAGGAGACCCATCTCACATGCAGAGACACACAGAGGCTCAAAATAAAGGGATGGAGGAAGATCTACCAAGCAAATGGAGAACAAAAAAAAGCAGGGGTTGCAATCCTAGTCTCTGATAAAACAGACTTTAAACCATCAAAGATCAAAAGAGACAAAGAAGGCCATTACATAATGGTAAAGGAATCAATTCAACAGGAAGAGCTAACTATCCTAAATGTATATGTGCCTAATACAGGAGCACCCAGATTCATAAAGCAAGTCCTTAGAGACTTACAAAGAGACTTAGACTCCCATACAATAATAATGGGAGACTTCAACACCCCACTGTCAACATTAGCCAGATCAACGAGACAGAACGTTAACAAGGATATCCAGGAATTGAACTCAACTCTGCACCAAGCGGACCTAATAGACATCTACAGAAGTCTCCACCCCAAATCAACAGAATATACATTCTTCTCAGCACCACATTGCACTTATTCCAAAATTGACCACATAGTTGGAAGTAAAGCACTCCTCAGCAAATGTAAAAGAACAGAAGGTATAACAAACTGTCTCTCAGACCACAGTGCAATCAAACTAGAACTCAGGACTAAGAAACTCAATCAAAACCGCTCAACTACATGGAAAATGAACAACCTGATCCTGAATGACTACTAGGTACATAACGAAATGAAGGCAGAAATAAAGATGTTCTTTGAAACCAATGAGAACAAAGATACAACTTACCAGAATCTCTGGGACACATTTAAAGCAGTGTGTAGAGGGAAATTTATAGCACTAAATGCCCACAAGAGAAAGCAGGAAAGATCTAAAATTGACACTCTAACATCACAATTAAAAGAACTAGAGAAGCAAGAGCAAACACATTCAAAAGCTAGCAGAAGGCAAGAAATAACTAAGATCAGAGCAGAACTGAAGGAGAGACACAAAAAACCCTCCAAAAAATCAATGAATCCAGGAGTTGGTTTTTTGAAAAGATCAACAAAATTGATAGACCACTAGCAAGACTAATAAAGAAGAAAAGAGAGAAGAATCAAATAGACGCAATAAAAAATGATGAAGGGGATATTACCACCGACCCCACAGAAATACAAACTACCATCAGAGAATACTATAAACACCTCTACGCAAATAAACTAGAAAACCTAGAAGAAATGGATAATTTCCTGGACATGTACACTCTCCCAAGAATAAACCAGGAAGAAGTGGAATCCCTGAATAGACCAATAGCAGACTCTGAAATTGAGGCAATCATTAATAGCCTACCAACCAAAAAAAGTCCAGGACCAGACGGATTCACAGCCGAATTCTACCACAAGTACAAGGAGGAGCTGGTACCATTCCTTCTGAAACTATTCCAATCAATAGAAAAAGAGGGAATCCTCCCTAACTCATTTCATGAGGCCAACATCATCCTGATACCAAAGCCTGGCAGAGACACAACAAAAAAAGAGAATTTTAGACCAATATCCCTGATGAACATCGATGCAAAAATCCTCAGTAAAATACTGGCAAGCCGAATCCAGCAGCACATCAAAAAGCTTATCCACCATGATCAAATGGGCTTCATCCCTGGGATGCAAGGCTGGTTCAACATACACAAATCAATAAACGTAATCCAGCATATAAGCAGAACCAAAGACAAAAACCACATGATTATCTCAATAGATGCAGAAAAGGCCTTTGACAAAATTCAACCCTTCATGCTAAAAACTCTCAATAAATTTGGTATTGATGGAATGTATCTCAAAATAATAAGCACTATTTATGACAAACCCACAGCCAATATCATACTGAATGGGCAAAAACTGGAAGCATTCCCTTTGAAAACTGGCACAAGACAGGGATGCCCTCTCTCACCACTCCTATTCAACATAGTGTTGGAAGTTCTGGCTAGGGCAATCAGGCAAGAGAAAGAAATAAAGGGTATTCAGTTAGGAAAAGAAGTCAAATTGTCCCTGTTTGCAGATGACATGATTGTATATTTAGAAAACCCCATCGTCTCAGCCCAAAATCTCCTTAAGCTGATAAGCAACTTCAGCAAAGTCTCAGGATACAAAATTAATGTGCAGAAATCACAAGCATTCTTATACACCAGTAACAAACAGAGAGCCAAATCATGAATGAACTCCCATTCACAATTGCTTCAAAGAGAATAAAATACCTAGGAATCCAACTTACAAGGGATGTAAAGGACCTCTTCAAGGAGAACTACAAACCACTGCTCAGTGAAATAAAAGAGGACACAAACAAATTGAAGAACATACCATGTTCATGGATAGGAAGAATCAATATTGTGAAAATGGCCATACTGCCCAAGGTAATTTATAGATTCAATGCCATCCCCATCAAGCTACCAATGACTTTCTTCACAGAATTGGAAAAAACTGCTTTAAAGTTCATATGGAACTACAAAAGAGCCCACATTGCCAAGACAATCCTAAGTCAAAAGAACAAAGCTGGAGGCATCACGCTACCTGACTTCAAACTATACTACAAGGCTACAGTAACCAAAACAGCATGGGACTGGTACCAAAACAGAGGTATAGACCAATGGAACAGGACAGAGCCCTCAGAAACAATACCACACATCTACAGCCATCTGATCTTTGACAAACCTGAGAAAAACAAGAAATGGGGAAAGGATTCCCTATTTAATAAATGGTGCTGGGAAAATAGGCTAGCCATGAGTAGAAAGCTGAAACTGGATCCTTTCCTTACTCCTTATATGAAAATTAATTCAAGATGGATTAGAGACTTAAATGTTAGACCTAAAACCATAAAAACCCTAGAAGAAAACCTAGGGAATACCATTCAGGACATAGGCATGGGCAAGGACTTCATGTCTAAAACATCAAAAGCAATGGCAACAAAAGCCAAAATTGACAAATGGGATCTAATTAAACTAAAGAGCTTCTGCACAGCAAAAGAAACTACCATCAGAGTGAACAGGCAACCTACAGAATGGGAGAAAATTTTTGCAATCTACTCATCTGACAAAGGGCTAATATCCAGAACCTACAAAGAACTCAAACACATTTACAAGAAAAAAACAAACAACCCCATCAAAAAGTGGGCAAAGGATATGAACAGACATTTCTCAAAAGAAGATATGCATACAGCCCACAGACACGTGAAAAAATGCTCGTCATCACTGGTCATCAGAGAAATGCAAATCAAAACCACAATGAGATACCATCTCACACCAGTTAGAATGGCAATCATTAAAAAGTCAGGAAACAATAGGTGCTGGAGAGGATGTGGAGAAATAGGAACACTTGGCCGGGCTCGGTGGCTCACGCCTGCAATCCCAGCACTTTGGGAGGCCGAGACGGGCGGATCACGAGGTCAGGAGATCGAGACCATCCTGGCTAACACGGTGAAACCCCGTCTCTACTAAAAATACAAAAAATTAGCCGGGCACGGTGGCGGGCTCCTGTAGTCCCAGCTACTCGGGAGGCTGAGGCAGGAGAATGGTGTGAACCCGGGAGGCGGAGCTTGCAGTGAGCCGAGATCCCGCCACTGCACTCCAGCCTGGGCGACAGAGCGAGGCTCCGTCTCAAAAAAAAAAAAAAGAAATAGGAACACTTTTACACTGTTGATGGGATTGTAAACTGGTTCAACCATTGTGGAAAACAATATGGCGATTCCTCAAGGATCTAGAACTAGAAATACCATATGACCAAGCCATCCCATTACTGGGTATATACCCAAAGGATTATAAATCATGCTGCTATAAAGACACATGCACATGTATGTTTATTGCAGCACTATTCACAATAGCAAAGACTTGGAATCAACCCAAATGTCCATCAGTGACAGACTGGATTAAGAAAATGTGGCACAGGCCGGGCGCGGTGGCTCAAGCCTGTAATCCCAGCACTTTGGGAGGCCGAGACGGGTGGATCACGAGGTCAGGAGATCGAGACCATCCTGGCTAACACGGTGAAACCCCGTCTCTACTAAGAAATACAAAAAACTAACCGGGCGAGGTGGCGGGCGCCTGTAGTCCCAGCTACTCAGGAGGCTGAGGCCAGAGAATGGCGTGAACCCGGGAGGCGGAGCTTGCAGTGAGCTGAGATCCGGCCACTGCACTCCAGCCTGGGCGACAGAGCAAGACTCCGTCTCAAAAAAAAAAAAAAAGAAAAAAAGAAAATGTGGCACAGCCGGGCGCAGTGGCTCAAGCCTGTAATCCCAGCACTTTGGGAGGCCGAGATGGGCGGATCACGAGGTCAGGAGATTGAGACCATCCTGGCTAACCCAGTGAAACCCCGTCTCTACTAAAAAATACCAAAAAAAAAAAAAAAAACCAGCCGGGCGAGGTGGCAGGCGCCTGTAGTCCCAGCCACTCGGGAGGCTGAGGCAGGAGAATGGCGTGAACCCGGGAGGCGGAGCTTGCAGTGAGCTGAGATCCTGAGATCCAGCCACTGCACTCCAGCCTGGGCGACAGAGCGAGACTCCGTCTCAAAAAAAAAAAAAAAAGAAAGAAAGGGGGAAGAAAATGTGGCATATATACACCATGGAATACTATGCAGCCATAAAAAAGGATGAGTTCGTGTCCTTTGTAGGGACACGGATGCAGCTGGAAACCATCATTCTCAGCAAACTATCACAAGAACAGAAAACCAAACACCACATGTTCTCACTCATAGGTGGGAACTGAACAATGAGATCACCTGGACTCTGGAAGGGGAGCATCACACACCGGGGCCTATTATGGGGAGTGGGGTCGGGGGAGGGATGGCATCGGGAGTTATACCTGACGTAAATGATGAGTTGATGGGTGCTGACGAGTTGATGGGTGCAGCACACTAACATGGCACAAGTATACATATGTAACAAACCTGCACGTTGTGCACATGTACCCTAGAACTTAAAGTATAATAATAAAAAAAACTATAAAATAAACGATAAAAATAGAAGAAAAATAAATCTGATTGCAAAGTTAAAGAAAAACTGGAAAAAATTATGGATCCAATAAGTCAGAAATAGCAAGAAACAGAATAGACACAGATGAAAATAGAATGAATGGAATGAAACAAACCCTTCAGAAGAAAAAAACAGAGAAAAGCAATTATAATAGAACATTAGGGAACAAAAAATGATCCAATCTAAGAATAACTGGAATCAATACAAGGACTTAGAAATTATAGGACTTGGCCAGGCGCAGTGGCTCACGCCTGTAATCCTAGCACTTTGGGAGGCCAGGGTGGGCGGATCATGAGGTCAGGAGATTGAGATCATCCTGGCTAACATGGTGAAACTCGCCTCTACTAAAAATACAAAAAATTATCCGGGCGTGGTGGCACGTGCCTGTAGTCCCAGTTACTCGGGAAGCTGAGGCAGGAGAATCGCTTGCACCCGGGAGGTGGAGGTTGCAGTGAGCTGAGATTACACTACTGCACTCCAGCCAGGTGACAGAGCAAGACTTCATCTCAAAAAAAAAAAAAAAAAATTATAGGACTCAATAAAGGGAACAGAAAAATCATTTACAGATAATAAACAGGAAATTTCCCTTTCAATAAAGACCTGAATCTGTTCATTCCCTACCACCTCCAATCCATCAGAAGAATCCCATCTGTTCCACCTTTAAAATACATCCAGAGTTGAACCACTTCTCACCACCTCCACTGCTACTAACCTTGTCGAAATCACGAGAATCTCTCATCCTGAGTCTTCTATTCTGCCATTCTCACTTCTATTTCACTATGGCCGCTATTAAAATTATAAGACAGCATATGTCCCAATTCTGCTGCTGAAAGCTCTCGGGAAGCTCCCCATTTCATTTAAAATAAAAGCCAGTCCTTACAGTGGCCTAAGCGGTCTTGTCTGTTCTGATGTCCGTCCTTCCTTTACCTTTGCTCCACTGGAGCCACACTGGAGCCTCTTTATCATCCCTTTTACACTCTAGATATGCTCTCACCTTAGGGCCCTGAAGGTGTTCCCTCTGCCAGGAATGTTATTTCCCACAGTTATCTACATGGAATACTTCCTCAATCTCCTTCAGGTCTTTTATCAAATGTTATCTTCTCTGTGGTTATTCACAAGAAACCTACTGAACCTGCAGTAAGAACAGTAGCAGTCTACGGCTGCTCCCATGACATACCCCTAAATGAGTGGGAATGGTAGTTCTACCAAGGTAGGGAAAGCCATGAAAACCAGCAGCTTCACTGACAGAGGGGGCTGACTTGTGAAGCAAAGCACAGAAAAACCCCATGCCCACAGGCAGTAACAGTTTGCTTTCTTGGTGGCAAACAAGCAAGACCAAGGGCTCAGCTAGCCTGAGGTTGCTGTCATGGCTGGTGCAAGCAACAGAACAGGAGATTGGATAGAAATTTAAAAGGGAAATCCAGAAACAAGACTAAGGGACCCGGGCACTATGGCTCATACCTATAGTCCCAGCACTTTGGGAGGCCAAGGTGGGGGGATTGCTTTAGCCCAGGAGATCAAGACCAGCCGGGGCATCATAGCAAAACTGTGTCTCTACAAAAAGTAAAAAAAATTAGCTGGGCATGGGGATGTGTGCCTGTACTCCCAGCTACTCAGGAGGGTGAGGTGGGAGGATGGCTTGAGCCCAGGAGGTCGAGGCTGCAGTGAGCCATGACTGTGCCACTGCACATCAGCCTAGGCAACAGAACAAGACCCAGTCACAAACAAACAAACAAACATAGCCTGGCAACAGAGTAAGATCCCACCTCGACAAAAAATAAAATTAAAAAATTAGCCAGGGATGGTAGCACACACCTGTGGTCCCAGCTGCTCAGAAGTCTAAAGTGGGAGCACTGCTTGAGCTTGGGAAGTTGAGGCTGCAGTGAGCCATGACTGTGCCACTGAACTCTAGCCTAAGCAACAGAGCGAGACCCTGTGTCAGAAAACAAAGACTATAGGGGACCTTGGTAAATGTTCCACACATTCATGATGCAGATATTGGAGAAGGTCCAAACTATCCACACACCTCTGGCTGACCATAAGCGTACACATAGCAGCAGCAAAGACTCAGAAAGGCCCAGTGGAAAGTAAAAATTATGAGCTTTGAAGGCAGTCACCAACACACAAAGATCTATAGGCAGAGGGTGCAAGCTTTACTGGCTCATGGTGTTTTAGTACAACCTTTAACCAATCGCTAACTGACCAGTAGGATAATAGATACAGATGTAATTTCAGCAAGCCAGACTTGAAAGTTTTTTTTTTTAATTAAAAAAAACAAAAACAGTAAAAACTGAGCAGATCCTTTAGTTTATGAAATCTCATCAATGCTACGAAGGCAAGGGTAAAGGCTGTGTGTACTTTTGAAACTTCATGTGTGATTGATGGTGGTGCTGAGACATGAAAGGCTAGCATGAACGAGGAGAGGTAAGAGCACATGACAAAATTTGGTGGTGCGGAACAGACTTTTTCTTTTTTTTTTTAAGACAGAGCCTCACTCTGTCACCCAAGCTGGAGTGCAGCGGTGTGATCTTGGTTCACTGCAAACTCTACCTCCTAGGCTCAGATGATCCTCCCACCTCAGCCTCCTGAGTTGCACCACCACGCCTGGCTAATTTTTTTTTATCTTTTGTAGAGACAGGGATTCACTTCATGTTGCACAGTCTGGTCTCCAACTCCTAGGCTCAAGCAATCCTCCTGCCTCAGCCTCCCAAAGTGCTAGGATTATAGGCTTGAGTCACCATGCCTGACCCATATGGATATTTTTTAACTTGGTGTTATTTAACTCAATTCTGAGGCTTTGGTGAGAGGGTATGCAGAGAGCAATAATAGCAAATGATTTATGAATGTTTTTTGTATTCCAAGAACATCTACATCTGTTGGAAAACTTTAAGTGAGTTTTGTTCTTAGATAGCCCACATTAGTTGAATGTATTAAGTGAACCAATACTTGTATTTCCCCTACATCTCTGACAACTACTATAAATGCTATATGATGTGTGCTCTCTTCTGTTGCTGACATGCAAGTGTGGTCACATGAACTGAAGTGGATGGCTTGAGAATACAGACAGGCTTGTGGTGTACTCTGCAGGAGTACTTGGAAGCAGAGTTCACTCGTGAGCTCAGGTGTCACAAAGAAGGGTGGATGTTCTAATATCTGGTTAGCTACTTAGCGGCTGGGTGCAGTGGCTCAAGCCTGTAATCCCCGTACTTTGGGAGGCCGAAGTGGGTGGATCACGAGGTCAGTAGATCGAGACCATCCTGGCTAACACGGTGAAAGCCCATCTCCACTAAAAATACAAAAAAAATAGTCAGGCGTGGTGGTGGGTGCCTGTATTCCCAGCTACTCAGGAGGCTGAGGCAGAAGAATGGTGTGAACCCGGCTTGCTTGCACTGAGCCAAGATCGTGCCACTGTACTCCAGCCTGGGTGACAGAGCAAGACTCCATCTCAAAAAAAAAAAAAAAAGAATGCCATTTGCTGCAATTCTGTGTCCTGTGCTTGGATTTTGTCTTTTTTAGAGCCAGGGTCTTGCTCTGTTGCCCAGGCAGTGGCACAGTCATAACTCACTGCAACCTCAAACTCCTGGGCTCAAGCAATTCTTCTGTCTCAGCCTGCTAGGTGGCTGCAACTACAGGCACATACCACCATACCCAGCTAACTTTTATTTTTTGCAGAGACAGGGTCTTACTAGGTTGCCCAGGCTGGTCTTAAACCCTTGGCCTCAAGCAATCCTCCCGCCCTGACCTCCCAAAGTATTAGGATTACAGGCCTGAGGCACTGTGCCCAGCCCAAACTGATTTTTAAAAATAATTTTTAAAAAATATATAAAAACTGAGCAGAGACATTAGCAACCTGCAGCCACATACCACAGTGAGAAAAAGATTCCACAGATTTAGTCCAGGAAAGTTACTTAAAAAATAAAAACAAGGCCGGGCGCGGTGGCTCAAGCCTGTAATCCCAGCACTTTGGGAGGCCGAGACGGGCGGATCACGAGGTCAGGAGATTGAGACCATCCTGGCTAACGCGGTGAAACCTCGTCTCTACTAAAAAATACAAAAAACTAGCCGGGCGAGGTGGCGGGCGCCTGTAGTCCCAGCTACTCGGGAGTCTGAGGCAGGAGAATGGCGTAAACTCGGGAGGCGGAGCTTGCAGTGAGCTGAGATCCGGCCACTGCACTCTAGCCTGGGCGACAGAGCGAGACTCCGTCTCAAAAAAAACAAAATAAAAAATAAATAAATAAATAAAAACAATAAAGCAATGACAACCCTCAGGAGGAAAAATCCAGAAATCAAAGTTGCTACAATATAGTAGGTAAAATGTCCAGTTTCAACAAAAAGTTATGAGACATTCAAAAATGCAGGAAAATGTGACACAAACACATGAGAAAAAACAACATGGAGTTGGAAATGCCCCTGAGGAGGCCCAAATGCGACACTTTGCAGACAGACTCCAAATTTCTTTAAAGGACTAAAAAAATATGAGAACAATGCCTCAAACAAAAAGAAAATCTTAATGAAGAGATAGAAATTATTTTTAAAGAGAACCATAGTAAAAAAATAAAAAATAAAGAGAACCATGATATAAACAGGGCACAAATAAATTTGGAAAATAAAAAAAGACAACCAAATCAAAATTCTGAAAATGAATACTGGAGTAGAAGAAAAAAAATCAGAAAACTTGAAGAAAGGACAATAGAAATTATCTAACTTGGCCGGGCGCGGTGGCTCAAGCCTGTAATCCCAGCACTTTGGGAGGCCGAGACGGGCGGATCACGAGGTCAGGAGATCGAGACCATCCTGGTTAATATGGTGAAACCCCGTCTCTACTAAAAAGTACAAAAAAAAACTAGCCGGGCGTGGTGACGGGCGCCTGTAGTCCCAGCTACTTGGGAGGCTGAGGCAGGAGAATGGCGTGAACCCGGGAGGCAGAGCTTGTAGTGAGCTGAGATCTGGCCACTGCACTCCAGCCTGGGCGATAGAGCGAAACTCCGTCTCAAAAAATAAAAAAAAAAAAAATAAAATAAAAAAAAAAAAAATAAAATAAAAAAAAAAAAAAAAAGAAATTATCTAACTTGAAGAAACGAGAGAAAAAACAATGAAGAAATACAAGCCGGGTGCAGTGGCTCATGCCTGTAACTCCAGCATTTTGGGAGGCCAGGCTAGAGTATTGCTTGAGGCCAGGAGTGTAAGACTAGCCTAGGCAACACAGCGAGACACTGTCTCTATAAGAAATTAAAAATCGGCCAGGTGTGGTGGCGCACGCCTGTAGCCCCAGCTACTTGGGAGGCTAAGGTAGGAGGAGGGCTTGAGCTCAGAAGGTCAAGGTTGCAATCAGCCATGAGTCTGGGAAACAAAGCAAGATCCTATCTCTTAAACAAACAAACAAAAAGTAAAACTTTTTTAAAAAGTAAAACAGTCTCAGAAGTGTGTGGAGCAATTCAAATATACCACCATACACAAATTAGAAGCCCCAGAAGAAGTGATGTGAAAGAGGACAAAAATAGTGACCAAAAACAATTTACAACTTGATTTTTAAAAAATGTATTTACAGAGTCAGGAAGCTCAATGAACTGTAGCTGCAATACACACAAAGAGATCCACATCTAGACATATCATAGTGAAACTGATTAAAGCCAAAACCAGAAAATCTTGAAAGCAGCAAGAACAAAAATGAAAATAATACTTCATCATGTACAGGGAGGCAACAACATTAACAGCTGACTTCTCATCAGAAGCAAAAGAAGCCAGAAGGCAGGAAATGACATTCAAAGTGCTAAAAGAAAAAAACTAGCAACCAAGAATTTCATATCCAGCAAAGCTATCTTTCAAAAATGAAGGTGAAATAAAGACATTTCAAAGACTTACAGAGAATCCATTGCTTGCAAACCTGACTTACAAGAAATTCCAAAGGAAGTCTCTCAAGTTGAAAGGTAACCTGACTGTACCCAAAGAAACAGATGGTAACCTAACTGTACCCAAAGAAACAAAGAGCACTAGGAAAAGCAAATACGTAGGTAAATATAAAATATGTATTTTTGGACAGGTGCAATGGCTCACACCTATAATCCCAACAGTTTAGGAGGCCAAGGCCAGCCTGGGCAACATAGCACGAGTCTGTTTCTACTGAAAATAATTTAACTAAAGTATACATTTTTTAACTTCCTTCTCTTAAATTTTTAAAAGAATTTAAGTAATTATTACTGTTTTATGTAATACAAGATTAATAACAATACTGAATTATTGGGTTTATAGCAAATATAGATATAATAAACATGAAAACAATTGCATAAAAGGGGAAAGAAGCTATATTACAGAATTAAATTAGCATTAACTTAGTTAAATTGGCCTATAAGTTAAGATGCTTATTATAAGGACCAGAGCAAGTACTAAGAAAACAACTCAAAAATAGTAAAAACAAAAGACAAAAGCAACAAAATAACCATACGCTTAAAAAAAACTATTAAACATAAAATAAGGCAATAAAAGAGGTACAAGCAAACAGAAAAAGCCAAGAGATATACAAATAAACAAATACCTGGCCGGGCACAGTGGCTCACGCCTGTAACCCCAGCACTTTGGGAGGCTGAGGCAGGTGGATCACCTGAGGTCAGGAGTTAGAGACAAGCCTAGCCAACATGGTAGAATCCCATCTCTACTAAAAATATAAAAAATATTAGCTGGGCACAGAGGCAGGTGCCTGTAATCCCAGTTACTCGGGAGGCAGAGGCAGGAGAATCACTTGAGTCCAGGAGGTGGAGGTTCCAGTGAGCTGAGATGGTGTAACTGCACTCTAGCCTGAGCAACAGAGTGAGACTCCATCTCAAAAAAACAAACAAACAAACAAACAAACAAAAAAACAGGCCAACACAGTAGCTTGCACCTGTAATTTCAGCACTTTGGGAGGCCAAGGCAGGTGGATCACCTGAGGTCAGGAGTTTGAGACCAGCCTGACCAACATGGAGAAACCCTGTCTCTACTAAAAATACAAAAATTAGCCAGGCATGGCGACGCATGCCTGTAATCCCAGTTACTCAGGAGGCTGAGGCAGGAGAATCGCATGAACCCAGGAGGCAGAGGTTGCGGAGAGCCGAGATCACATTATTACACTCCAGCCTGGGCAACAAGAGTGAAACTCCATATCAAAAAAAGACTAAACTCAAAAGACAGAAATTGTTAGAGTGGCTGGAAAAACAAGATCCAACTGTATGCCATCTACCAAAAACACTATAGATTCAAACACAGAGAGACTGAGAGTTAAAGAATGAAAAAAGATATATCATGCAAACCAATAATAAAAGGGCTTAGTATCAGATAAAATAGTATTATTAGAGATAGAGAGAAATCATTATAAGAGAGTCATGACATCAGAAACATAGAATAATTATAAATATATATCCACCAAACAACAAGACCTAAAATACATGCAGCAAAAATTGGTAGAAAGAATAAAGAGTTCAACAATGATAAAGACTTAAGTATCCCACTCTCAGAAACTGATATGGTTTGGCTGTGTCCCCACCCAAATCTCACCTTGAATTGTAATAATCCCCAGGTGTCAAGGATGGGGCCAGGTGGAGATAACTGAATCATGGGGCAGTTTCCCCCATACTGTTCTCACGGTAGTGAATAAGTCTCAAGAGATCTGATGGTTTTATACATGGGAGTTCCCCTGCACAAGCTTTCTTGCCTCCTTTCATGTAAGATATGACTTTGCTCCTCATTCACCTTCCATCATGAATGTGAGGCCTCCCCAGCCATGTGGAACTGTGAGTCAAACCTCTTTCCTTTATAAATTACCCAGTCTCGGATATGTCTTTATTTGCAGTGTGGGAACAAACTAATACACTGATTAAAAATCCAGACTGGGCCAGGTGCGGTGGCTCACGCCTGTAATCCCAGCACTTTGGGAGGCTGAGGCAGGCGGATCATGAGGTCAGGAGTTCGAGACCAGCCTAACCAACACGGTGAAACCCCGTCTCTACTAAAAATACAGAAATTAGCCAGGTGTGGTGGCACGTGCCTGTAACCCCAGCTACTCAGGCAGGAGAATCGCTTGAACCTGTGAGGCAGAGATTGCACTGAGCTGAGATGGTGCCACTGCACTCCAGCTTCGGCAACAGAGTGAGACTCCATCTCAGAAAAAAAAAAAAAAAAAAAACACAGACAGAAAATCAGTAATACTCCTCCATCCAACAAGAAAAGAATATATATTCTCTTCAAGCACAACCAGAACATCCTCAAGGACAGACTATATCCCCAAGGGCCAAAGTCAGCTCTACTGTCTGTTTTTATAAATAAAGTTTTATGCTAACACAGGCATTTCCATTGGTTTATGTATTGTATATGGAGGCTTCAGCACTACCACAGCAGAAATGAATAGCTGCAACACAGACCATATGGCACATAAAGCCAAAATATTTATTATATGGCCCTTTATAGAGAAAGCTTGTTAAATTATATGATAGAGCATAAGAAATTCTCAATTTTAAAATGATGGAAATCATACAAAGTAGGTTCAACAACAACAACAACAGAATTAAATAAAAATGAAGAGCAGAGAGAAGTATGGGAAATCTCTAAACATTTCAAAATAACGAACATACTTTTTTTTTCTTTTTCTTTTTTTTTTTTTTTTGAGACAGGGTCTCACTGTTGCCCAGGGTGGAGTGCAGCAGCAGCACGATCATGATTCACTGATCCTCTCACCTAAGCCTCCCAAGTAGTTGGGACTACAGGTGGGCACTACCACACCCAGAAAAGTTTTGTATTTTTTGCAGAGATGGGGTTTTGCCATGTTGCCCGGGCTGGTCACAAATAAACAACAGTTCTAAACAACCCATGAATCAAAGAAAAAAAAATTCAAAAGGAAAATATTTTGAACGGAAAGAAAATAAAAACATAACACATCAAAATTTATGGGATATAGCTAAATTGGTACTTAAAACATCTATAGCAGAAAAGAAGAAAGGTCTTCAATCTATAGCTTCAGTTTCCAATTTCGGAAATTAGAAAAAGACAAGCCAACTAAATCCCAAGCAATCAGAAGGCAGGAAATACTACAGATTAGACCACAATCAATTGAAGAGTATACAGAAAAACACTAGAGAAAAGCAATAAAACCAAAAGTTGGTTCTTTTTACCTATAGATAGGATGACCAGAATAAAAAAGACACAATTTACCAAAATCAGGAATAAAAGAAAGGACATCATTACAGACCCTACAAAAATTCCAAGGGATTATGAAGAAATGCTATGAACAACTTTATGTCCACAAATTTGACAATTCTGATGAAATGAACAAATTCCTAGAAAAACATCCCTTACCAAGACTGACTTAAAAAAGGTAGGATATCAAGAAATTGAATTAATAATCTAAAATCCTTCCCCTACACACATAAAAAAAGCACAAGGCCAGATAGTGTCTTATCAAATATTTAAAGAAGAAATAAAAGAATTCTCCACAAACTCTTTTAGAAAACAGAAGAACAAGCTGGGTGCAGTGGCTCACACCTGTAATCCCAGCACTTTGGGAAGCCGAGGTGGGGGGATCACGAGGTCAAGAGATTGAGACCATGCTGGCCAACATGGTGAAACTCCGTCTCTACTAAAAATGCAAAAATTAGCCAGGCATGGTGGTGTGCACCTGTAGTCCCAGCTACTCGGGAGGCTGAGGGAAGAGAATCGCTTGAACCCAGAAGGCGGAGGTTGCCGTGAGCTGAGATTGCGCCACTGCACTCCAACCTGGGGACAGAGCAAGACTCTGTCTCAAAAAAAAAGGAAAAGAAAATAGAAGAACAGTCCGGGTGCAGTGGTTCATGCCTGTAATCCCAGCACTTTGGGAGGCCCAGGCAGGTGGATCACCTGAATCAGGAGTTCGAGACCAGCCTAGCCAACATGGCAAAACCCCGTCTCTACTAAAAATACAAAAACTTAGCTGGGCATGGTGGCAGGCACTTGTAATCCTAGCTACTTGGGAGGCTGAAGCAGGAGAATTGCTTGAAATTGGGAGGTGGAGGTTGCAGTGAGCCAAGATCGTGTCATTGCACTCCAGCCTGGGTGACAGAGTGAGACTATGTCTCACACAAAAAAAAGAAAATAGAAGAACATTCCCTAATTAATTCTATGAGGCCTATGTAGTAGGCAGAATTCTAAAGATATCTCCCCAAGATTCCTGTCCCCTCATTATTCAATCAAACATAATCTATGTACTGCTATGAAGGGACTTTGCAGATATAATTAATATCACAGACCTTAAAATAAGGAGATTAGTCTGGATTATCTGGATGGGCCCAATCTAATCGCATGAGCCCTTAAGAGGGGAGAAATTTCTCTGGTTAGAGCTAAGAAAGATGCATCACGGAGATGTGGCAAAGGGGAAAGAGAGATTTGAAGCAAGAGGAACCTAATTTGCTGTAACTGGCTTTGAAGGGGGCCAGGAGGCTAGGAAATGCAGACAGCCTCTAGAAGCTGAGAAGAATCCCAGGTCAACAGCCAGGAAGGAACGGAACCTCAGTCCTACAGTCACATGGAACTGCATCCTGCCAACAACCTGACTGGGCCTGAAAATGAATTCTTCACTAGAGCTTCCTGAAAGGAACAAAACCTTGCCTTGGTTTCGACCGTGTAGAGAACCATCTGAGCCACATTGTGCCCGACATCTGACCTACAGAAACTGAGATGAGACATGCACGTTGCTTTAAATCATTGTTTGTGGTAATTTGTTACAGCAGCAACAGAAAACTAAAACAACCCATGTTTGTCTGATACTGCAACCACACAAAGACATCACTAGAAAACTACAGATCAGGCTGAGTGTGGTGGCTTATGCCTGTAATCCCAGCACTTTGGGAGGCCAAGGCGAGCAGATCACCTGAGCTCAGGAGTTCGAGACCACCTTGGGCAACATGGTGAAACCCCATTTCTACTAAAAATACAAAAATTAGCGGGGTGTGGTGGCATGTGCCTGCAGTCCCAGCTACTCAGGGGGCTGAGGCATAAGAACCACTTGAGTCCAGGAGGCAGAGGTTGCAGTGGGCTGAGACTGCATCAATGCACTCCAGCTTGGGCTACAGAGTGTGACTCTGTCTCGAAAAAAACAAAAAAAACAAAAAAAAAAACCACAAACAAAAAACACAACCACAGTTCAATATTCCTCATAAATATAGGAGAAATACATCATTAACAAAATATTAGCAAGCCAGGCCAGGCACAATGGCTCACGCCTGTCTATAATCCTAGCACTTTGGGAGGCCGAGGCAGGCGGATCACTTGAGCTCAGGAGTCTTGACCAGCCTGGGCAACACAGTGAAACTTTGTTTCTACAAAAAACATTTTAAAAAATTAGCCAGGCGTGGCAGCACACGCCTGTAGTCCCAGCTACTTGGGAGTCTGAGGGAGTAGGATCACTTGAACCTGGGGGGGTTGAGGCTGCAGTGACCCGAGATCATGCCATTGCACTCCAGCCTGGGTGACAAAGTGAGATGCTGTCTCAAAAAAAGAAAAAATGAAAGAAAAAATATATATAAATATGCAAGTCAAATTCAGCAACATAGAAAACAATTGTAATATCATGACCAAGTGAGACTTATCCAGGAATGGAAGATTGGCTTAACATGCAAAAATCAATTAACGTAACACACAGTATAAATCAAATAAATGATAAAAGTCACATGATCATCTCAATAGATATAGAAAAAGCATTTTCACACACCCATACCCATTCATGGCTTTTAAAAAAGGGAAAATGTTCTTACCTTTATAAAGGCCATCTATGAAAAACCTACAACTAATATCATGCTTTATAGTAAAAGACAAAATATTTTCTTCCTTAGATCAGAAAAAACGAGAACGCACGCCCTCACCACTTGTTTTCAACAACATGCTGAAAGATCTTGTCAGTGCAATATGGAAGAAAGAAAAGAAGTTAAGGCATCACAATTGGAAAGGAAGAAGTAAAATGTCTTTATTCAAAGATAACATGACCCATATACAGAAAATCCTAAGGAATCCAAACACATATACACACACACCAAAAATACCGCTAAGGACTAGAACGTTAGTTCAACAAGTTCTAATAATTAAACCAATATACAAAAAGTAATGGTATATGGCTGGGTGCAGTGGCTGACGCCTGTAATCAAAGGCTTATCAAAATCTGAAGATACTGGGACTTGATAGCCTCTTAAGGAAAATTTGCCTCCAAATTTTAAGTGACTGCAAATAACTGTTTGAAACAGAATGGTAACACATGGCTTTTTAGATTTTCTTTTTTTTTTTTTTTTTTTTTGAGACTGAGTCTGGCTCTGTCGCCCAGGCTGGAGTGCGGTGGCCGGATCTCAGCTCACTGCAAGCTCCGCCTCCCGGGTTCACGCCATTCTCCTGCCTCAGCCTCCCGAGTAGCTGGGACCACAGGCGCCCGCCACTTCGCCCGGCTAGTTTTTTGTATTTTTTAGTAGAGACGGGGTTTCACCGTGTTAGCCAGGATGGTCTCGATCTCCTGACCTCGTGATCCGCCCGTCTCGGCCTCCCAAAGTGCTGGGATTACAGGCTTGAGCCACCGCGCCCGGCCGGCTTTTTAGATTTTCTGTACATACGTTAAGAATTGTGGACAACTGAATGTGTACTGATCTTCAGTACAACCAATAAAATCTCAACTATAAAAGAAAAAAGGTAACTGGATTTTGAAAGGAAATTGGCAAAGAGATTCAGTAGAGTTGTGAAAGAAAGTCAGATTGCTGTTAAGTGGACTAATAAAGAAGCAGAAGAAAAGAACATATCTGCTTCTCTTTCTAAAAGAGGGGGAAGATAGTCTACTTAAGGAGAAAATAAGCTATTTTTAGGATTGAAGGAACATGTTTTTAGGAAAGAGGGCAGAAACCAACAAGGAGAAATAAAGATTGAAGGTCTGAACGAGAAGAGATATTGATGGACTACAGTACTTGAGAATACAAGTGCAATTTGATGAATAGCAGATTTAAAAAATTAGAACAACTGGGCCGGGCACAGTGGCTCAAGCCTGTAATCCCAGCACTTTGGGAAGCCGAGACGGGCGGATCACGAGGTCAGGAGATTGAGACCATCCTGGCCAACACGGTGAAACCCCGTCTCTACTAAAAAATACAAAAAACTAGCCGGGCGAGGTGGCGGGCGCCTGTAGTCCCAGCTACCCGGGAGGCTGAGGCAGGAGAATGGCGTAAACCCGGGAGGTGGAGCTTGCAGTGAGCTGAGATCTGGCCACTGCACTCCAGCCTGGGCGACAGAGCGAGACTCCGTCTCAAAAAAAAAAAAAAAAAAAAAAAAAATTAGAACAATTAACTCAGGAAAGAGGTACTATTACTTAGAAATAAGTACTAATCCAAGCCAGAGTTGAAGAGGGCTTGAGCCAGGAATGTGGCAGTAAGGAGGAAATAGAAAGGTATAAGATACACTGTAGCCCAATTAGAAAACAATGATCATTTATTACACTATTTAAAGAAATTAATATCTATAATGCACTTAGAATAGTGCTTGGTACATAGTAAACACCATCTAAGCAGTGGTGAAATAAATTTTTTGAAAAACAAAATGTATTTGAGAAGGGGGAAACTTTATAGTGGAGAAAACTAGCAAAAACCACCTTAACCAAGTGACCAAAGTTATCAGCACTATTAATAAGGCAAATGAACATCACGTGGCTCCTGAAATACTTAACTGAGAAAGACACAACATCATTTACAATAGTATTCCTGCCAAAACTGCATAATATGAATCTAATCATAAGGAAACACCAAACAAATTGAAGGACAATCTGCAAAATAACTGGCCTGTATTTATTAAAAAATATCGGCCAGGCACAGTGGCTCACACCTGTAATCCCAGCACTTTGGGAGTCCAAGGCAGATGAATCAGAAGGTCAAGAGATCAAGACCATCCTGGCCAACATGGTGAAACCCCGTCTCTACTAAAAATACAAAAATTAGCTGGCTGTGGTGGCACGCACCTGTAGTCCCAGCTACTCGGGAGGCTGAGGCAGGAGAATCGCTTGAACTCAGGAGGTGGAGGTTGCAGTGAGCCAAGATCGTACCACTTACTGCACTCCAGCCTGGTGACAGAGTGAGACTCCATCTCAAAAAAAAAAAAAAAAAGACAGACAGACAGACAGACAGAAAGAAAGAAAGAAAGAAAGAAAGAAAGAAAGAAAGAAAGAAAGAGAAAAGAAAAGAAAAGAAAAATATTAATGCCATGAAATTCAAAGAAAAATTGAAGAACTGCTCCAGATTAGAGACTGAAGACATGATAACTAAATATAATGCATGGTCCTGGATTAGATCTTAAGAGTGGGAGAAAAGAGGCTGCTGTAAGGGACATGAATGGGACAACTGGCCAGATGGAAATAAGGGGCTGTACATCAGGAAATACACTATTACATCAACATTTATTTCAGTTTCTGGACTTTGACTCTTCGGGTTTATGTTAGAGAATGACTTTGTGATTAGGAAATATATGCTGCAATATTTAGGGATAGAGGAACACGAAGTCTACAGCTTACTCTCTCAAATGGCTCAGGAAACAACAATAATATGAATATGGAGAGAAAGAACGATAAAGCAAACGTGGCAAGATGTTAACATTTGGTGCTAAAGAAAGCATATCAGAGAGTTCTTTGTATTATTTTCGTAACTTTTCAGTAAGTTTGAAATTATGTCGAAAAGTTAAAAACCTATTGCTGCATAAACATACTCTAAATTTAACTTGGGGTATTAGGAACTTAACCTGATGAAACTTCTAAAACGTAAGTGGAAACTCCTCTCTGCTTTTGTAGCAAAGAAATGAAAATGGAATCTCAGGAAACTGATGTCAGCATAAAGACACAGGGAAGGGCAAAGAGGCCAGGTGTTCCTGGCAGTAGTAAGAAAAAGAAACAAATAATGCACATTCCCAGCATCAGTGGATACCTGAACAGGAGGGATGACTGCTAAGGTGGGAAGGAGTTTCAGCTGAATGTCTCCAAACCTGAACTCTTGATTTTATTCATCACCCCCAAAGCATACACTTTCCCAAGTCTTTGCCTTCTCAGTATATGGTACCAACCACTCACCCAACTGCTCAAGCCAAAAGCCCTATAATTATCCTTGACTCCTCTATTTTCCTCAGATACCACAACCAAATGATCAGCAAGTTCTAACTATTCTCCAAATCCAACTGCTTTTCGCCATTCCACTGTTACCACTCTAGTCCAAGCCATCATGATTTTTACAGCTTGTACTATTATAATAGCTTCCTGAGTTCCCTGCTTCTCCTGTTAATGTAGTCTATTTTCCACACAGAAGCCAGCTGTTTAAGAAAAAACAATTCAGATCATGACACTCCTCTACTCAAAACCCTTCAGTGCTCCCCATGACCAACAAGCTACCTGACCTGGCCCCTGGAACTGACAACTTCCTCCCCTATCATCACCCCTTGCTCAATGCACTTCAGCTAATCCCTGCCATGCCTCAAGCAAGCCAAGCACCTACCACTTCAAGGCCTTTGAACCTGCCATTCTGTCTGCCTGGAATGCTCTTTTCCTAGATTCACATGAATCATTGTCTCTCTTTGTTCAAATGTCATCTCCTCAGAGATTCCTTCTCTAACCATCCTACGTACAGCAGTCCCTGCCACTCTTATTCCTTTACCCTGTGTTTTTCTACAACAATATTTTTTCTACAACTGTTACCATCTAGCATTATATTCCGTATTTATTTATTGTCCATCTCCCTCAATAGGATATAAACTTGAGGACAAGAACTTGGACTCCATGAGGACAGAGCCTTTGATTTTCTTGATAATTCTTGTATCCCTGGGCCTAGAACTATACCTGGCACATAGCAGATAGGCAGTAAATTAGCTGACTGATTGAATGAATGAAGAGTACTTCTGATCATGAGGGTTATATGACAAGGTAATAAATAATTCATTAAGCCATTCACTTAAATGTGTGCATTTTGCTGTATATGTTATACTTAAAATTTATTTTAAGAAGAGACTTAACATTATTGCTCATCGGCAAGATGCAAAATAAAAATTAAAAACACAGGAATGGCTAAAATTTTTTAAAAATAGACAATCCCAAGTTTGGTCAGGACGTGGACCAACTAGAATTCTCAAATATTGCTCATGGGAATGTAAAATGGAAAAATAACTTTGGAAAACTATCGGGAATGTGCTAATAAATTTAAATATATGCCCATCTTATGACACGGCAACTTCACTCCTAGGCATACATCCAAAAGAAATAAGTACATATGGCTACAAATAAGAATATTAACAGAAGCTTTATTCATAGTAGCCCAATCTGGAAACCAGAGGATGAACAGACTAATTGTGGTATATTGATATAATGGAAAACTACTAATAAAAACGAAACACCGAAAAAAGAAACACTACTACATACAACATAGATATATCTCATAGGCATTGTTAAGCAAAGAAGTCAGACCCAAAGAGTACATATTATATGATTCTGTTTATATCAAGTACAAGAACAGGCAAAAATAGTATCAGTGATAGAAGTTAGAATATTGATTACCTCTGGAGGGACAGTGTTCCTCTGAGAAAAGACATCAGGGAACTGTCTTGGTGGGGAAATGTTCTACATCTTGATCTGGGTGGTAATTACATGCATGCAACATATGTAAAAATTCATTGAGGTATACCCTTAAGATTGTACAAAAACAACTTGAAAGCTTTTTAATTTTTTTTATGTAAAAACGGGGAAAACTTCAAAGTATATTCTTGACTAGTCATTTGTACATAAGAAACCATTTAGTAGCCAGGCACAGTGGCTCACACCTGTTATCCTAGCACTTTTGGAGGCTGAGGCAGGTGGATCACTTGAGCTCAGGAGTTCTAGACCAGCCTGGCCAATAAGGCAAAACCCCATCCCTACTAAAAATACAAAAATTAGCCAGGTGCGCTGGCATGTGCATGTAGTCCCAGCTACTCAGGAGGAGGCTGAGGCAGGAAGACTTCTTGAGGCCAGGAGACAGAAACTGCAATGAGCTGGGATTATACCATGGTGCTCTGGCCCGGGTGACAAGAGCAAGACCTTATCTTAAAAAAAAAAAAAGGCCGGGCGCGGTGGCTCAAGCCTGTAATCCCAGCACTTTGGGAGGCCGAGACGGGCGGATCACGAGGTCAGGAGATCGAGACCATCCTGGCGAACACGGTGAAACCCCGTCTCTACTAAAAAATACAAAAAACTAGCCGGGCGAGGCGGCGGGCGCCTGTAGTCCCAGCTACTCGGGAGGCTGAGGCAGGAGAATGGCGTAAACCCGGGNCAAGATCAGGAGATCGAGACCATCCTGGCTAACACAGTGAAACCCTGTCTCTACTAAAAATACAAAAAATTAGCCAGGTGTGGTGGTGAGCGCTGGTAGTCCCAGCTACTGGGGAGGCTGAGGCAGGAGAATGGCGTGAGCCCAGGAGGCGGAGCTTGCAGTGAGCCGAGATCGCGCCAGTGCACTCCAGCCTGGGCTACAGAGCAAGACTCCGTCTCACAGAAAAAAAAAAGGAGGTGGGGGGCACCGGGTGTGGTAGCTCACGCCTGTAATCCCAGCACTTTGGGAGGCCGAGGTGGGCAGATCGCCTGAGCTCAGGCGTTCAAGACCAACTTGGCCAACATGGTGAAACTCCCATCTCTACTAAAAATAAAAAATAAAAATTAGCTTGGCGTGGTGGCAGGTGCCTGTAATCCCAGCTACTTGGGAGGCTGAGGCAGGAGAATCTCTTGAACCCGGGAGGCAGAGGTTGCAGTGAGCCGAGATCACGCCAATGCACTCCAGCCTGGGCGACAGAGTGAGATTCCATCTCAAAACAAAAACAAGGCCGGGCGCGGTGGCTCAAGCCTGTAATCCCAGCACTTTGGGAGGCCGAGATGGGCGGATCACAAGGTCAGGAGATCGAGACCATCCTGGCGAACACGGTGAAACCCCGTCTCTACTAAAAAATACAAAAAACTAGCCGGGCGAGGCGGCGGGCGCCTGTAGTCCCAGCTACTCGGGAGGCTGAGGCAGGAGAATGGCGTAAACCCGGGAGGCGGAGCTTGCAGTGAGCTGAGATCCGGCCACTGCACTCCAGCCTGGGAGACACAGTGAGACTCCGTCTCAAAAAAAAAAAAAAAAAAAAAAAAAAAAAAAAAAAAAAAAAAAAAAGGCTGGGCACAGTGGCTCACGCCTGTAATCCCAGCACTTTGGAAGGCTGAGGCAGGCAGATCATGAGGTCAGGAGTTTAAGACCATCCTGGCTAACACAGTGAAAGCCCATCTCTACTGAAAATACAAAAAATTAGCCAGGTGTGGTGGCAGGTGCCTGTAGTCCCAGCTACTCGGGAAGCTGAGGCAGGAGAATGGCGTGAACCTGGGAGGAGCTGGCAGTGAGCCAAGATCACAGCACTGCACTCCAGCCTGGGTGACAGAATGAGATTCCATCTCAAAAAAAACAAAAACAAACAAACAAAAAACATTCAGTTAACCATTTTCCCAAATGGGAACAAATGTATGTAATACTATATTGTATTAATTAAATACCATACTGTATTAAATTAAAATCTGAACTGTGGGGATACTAGTAAATAATAATGGCTGGATGTATTAAAAGAAAATAAAAATTATTAAATCCGTGTTTTTATACGAATTTGTTGATGCTTACCAAATGATAAAACAAGATTTGAAACTGTTAGTCTGGGATTAGTACCCACTGAGCTAGGGCTTAAAGCTAATAAACCAATGAGCCCGATTCCATATTCAAGTTAGCCTTGCTCTAAAGAAGTATATGGTCACAGACCACATCCCTAGTATTAACTACGACCCCTGAACCAGAGGGTACAGCTCAATGACTCTCAATGTAGAGAAATGAGAGAACAGACACGTGTAGTTCTCAAATTATTACTCTCATTGTTCTTTATACTTATTTTTCATTTCAAATCACAACAAAAGAGGGCCTAAAGTTTTATATTTATTGGAATGGGAACATGTATTAAAAGGAGATGAGCGAGGGAGACAAAAAGCAGAATAGGGTTACCAAGGGCTGGGCGGGGGGAGGAGTTATTGTTTAATGGGTAAAAAGTTTTTGTTGGGGTGATGAAAAGTTTTGGGTTAGACAGTGGTGATGGTTACACAACACTGTGAATGTATTTAATACCAGTAATTTGGCATCAACATACAAATGGTTAAAACGATAAATATTATGTTAGGTATATTTTTAAACTTCAGTAATAGATCCCAAATAGCCAAAACAATCTTGAAAAAGAAAAACAAGGAGTTGGAGACCTCACACTTCTTGATTTCAAAACATATTACAAAGCTATAGTGATCAAAACAGTGTAGTACTGTCATAAAGACATACATCTAGACTAATGGAATAGAATAGAAAGCCCAGAAATAAACCTTCACATATAGGGTCAAAAGATCTTCAACGAAGGGGCCAAGACCATTAGATGAGAAAAGGACAGTCTCTTCAACAAATGACACTGGGAAAACTGGATATCTACATGCAAAAGAATGAAGCTGGACCCTTACCTTACACCATATACAAAAATTAACTCAAAAACAAATAAGGAACCAAATGTAAGACCTAAAACTATAAAACTCCTAGAAGAAAATGGGAAAAGCTTCATTAGGCAGGATTTGGCAATTTATTGGATATGACAGCAAAAGTGCATGCAAAAAAGCAATAATAGACAAATGGGATTACATTAAACTTAAAACTTCTACGCAATCAACCGAGTAAAAAGGCAACCAATGAAATGGCAGAAAATACTTGCAAGTCATATATCTTACAAAGGATTAATATCCAGAATTTATGAAGAACTCCTGCAAATCCACAACAACAAAAACAAAAACCCAACTTTACAATAGGCAAAGGAGTTAAACAGGCATTTCTCCAGAGAAGATAAATAAATGGTCACCAAACATGTGAAAAGATGCTCATAATTAGAGAAATGCAAATCAAAACCACAATGACCAGGAGCTCATGTGCTCTTCAAAAAAGCAAAATAAAACCAGGGTCAGGTTTAAATGGCTTACACCTGTAATCCCAGCACTTTGGGAGGCTGAGGCCAACAGATCACTTGAGGTCAGGAGTTCGAGACCAGCCTGGCCAACATGGTGAAACCCTGTCTCTACTAAAAATACAAAAATTAACCAGGCATGGTGGCACATGCCTGTAATCCCAGCTACTCGGGAGCCTGAGGCAGGAGAATCACTTGAACCTGGGAGGCGCAGGTTGCAGTGAGCTGAGATCACGCAACTGCACTCCAGCCTGTGTGACAGAGAGACTCCGTCTCAAACAAAACAAAACACAATGAGTTAACACCTTGTACCCACTAGGATGGCTGCTACCCAAAATAAAACAAAGCAAAAACAAAAACATAAAACAAAATAAGTATTAGTAAAGATGTGGAAAAACTGGAACCTTTGTGTACTGATGGCAAGAATGTAAAATGGTATGGCCACTATGGAAAACAGTATAAAGGTTCTCAAAAAATTAAAATTAGAACTACCACACGATCCAGGACTCCCAACTCTGGATACATATTCAAAAGATCTCAAAGTCGAATATCAAAGAGATATTTGTGTACTCATGTTCATGGTAGCACTACTCAGAAAAGAGGTGAAAGCAACCGGTGTCTATCAAAGGATGAGTAGATAAACAAAATGTGGTATATACATACAAGAGAATATTATTCAGCCTTTAAAAAAAGGAAATCCTGTCACATGCTACAATATGGATGAACCTTGAGGACAATACACTAAGTGAAATAGGCCAGTTGCAAAAAGACAAAAACTGTATGATTCCACTTACATGAAATAAAGTAGTCAAACTCACAAAAATAGAAAGTAGAATGGTGGGCCACGGGCTGGGTGGTTGTTTAATGGGTATGGAATTTCAGTTTTGCAAAGATAAAAAAACTTTGGGAGATCTGTTACACAACAATGTGAACATACTTAACACTCCTGAACTTTTATATATGTGTGTGTGTGTGTGTGTGTGTGTATTTTTTTTTTTTTTTTTAATTTTAAATGGAGTCTCACTCTGTCGCCCAGGCTGGAGTGCAGTGGTGCCATCTCAGCTCACTGCAATCTCTGCCTCCCGGGTTCAAGCAATTCTTCTGCCTCAGCATCCCGCTTAGCTGGGACTACAGGCACCTGCCACCACACCCAGCTAGTTTTTGTATTTTTAGTAGAGACAGGGTTTCACTATGTTAGCCAGGCTGGTCTCAAACTCCTGAACCCGTGATCTGCCTGCCTCACCCTCCCCAAGTGCTGGGAGTACAGGCATGAGCCACCACGCCCAGCCACCTATGTGTTTTATCATCATTTTTGCAAAAATCCAAAACGATGACAAAACACACAGGTACTGAGGTATGGACAAACAGGCCCCTCATATCTAAGTGAGAATGTAAATTTATATAATATCTTTGGAAGACAACTAAGCAGTAGTTGTCAAAATTTAAAATGTATATATTATTTGACCCAGGAAGACAATTTCTTTGGTTTTTTTTTTTTGACAAGGTCTTGTTTTGTTGCCCAGGCTCACTGTACCTTCAACCACCCAGGTTCAAACGATCCTCAAACGAATAGCTGGTACTACAGGTGCACACCACCACACCTAGCTAATTCTTGTATTTTTTGTAGACACAGGGTTTCATATGTTGCCCAGGCTGGTCTCAAACTGCTGAGCTCAAGTGATCCTCCTGCCTTGGCCTCCCAAAGGCCTAGCTAATTTTTGTATTTTTAGTAGAGACAGGTTTCACCATGTGGGCCAGGCTGGTCTCGAAGAGACACTCGGGAGGCTGAGGCAGGAGAATCACTGGAACCCAGGAGGCGGAGGTTGCAGTGAGCTGAGATCACGCCACTGCATTCCAGCCTGGGTGACAGAGCAAGACTCTGTCTCAAAAAAAAAAAAAAAAAAAAAAAGAAGAAGAAGAAGAAAAAGAAGAAGAAGAAGAAGAAGAGAAAGACCTAAATTCTAGGCCAGGCACAGTGTCTCACACTTGTAATCCCAGCACTTTGGGAGGCGAAGGCTGGTGGATCACTTGAGGTCAGGAGTTCGAGACCAGCCTGGCCAACGTGGTAAAACCCCGTCTCTACCAAAAAAAAAAAAAATTAGCTGGGTATGGTGGCACATGCCTGTAACCCTAGCTGCTCGGGAGGCTGAGGCAAGAGAATCGCTTGAACCCGGGAGGCGGAGGTTGCAGTGAGCCGAGATCACACCACTGCATTCCAGTCTGAGTAACAGAGTAAGACTCAAAAAAAGGAACAAAAAAGGGCATTTCCTCAGGTCAAAATGGTGAATATGAGGCCTTTCCCTAAGTCTGCTTTCTCAAGTGTCTTTACTCACTGGCACCAATTTTCTACTTTAATCTAAAAACTCTCCCATAATTATAAGACTTGATCACCATACATTTTATTTTGAAAAAATGAAGTTTTCATTTTGAAAAACCAATTAATTCTTTTTATAAAAAATAGAAACTTCAAATTAGAACAACATAGAATTTCTGGAAATTTAAAAGACATTCTAAGTAGAAAATCAGAAGCCATATGATACCACAACTCCTCTTTACTACTATTAAAAGACACAAGGCCCTCCAAATTGCTTAACATTAGTCATCAGCAGCAGCTGTAGATGTGGGAGTAGAGGGAGCTCAAAAGGAGCAGAGCTGGAACACATGTTTGTCTCCTCCTATTTCACTGCTAGTTCGGTAGTTAGAGCTGTCTGCGCCTTCCTCCTCACACAGGTGGCTCTAACCCAAACCCAACTGAGCCAAATTATCCTCAGCTGTATGACTCTTCATAACGGATTTAAACAATGCTGATCATTTTATTCCCACCCCCTTCCTTACACACACACATAAAACTCCGGTCCTCAGCAAGCAGCTCAAGGGATTGGGGGCAGCTATTAAGCAAAAACAAAACAAGGCAATTAAGAATAACTATATTCACTGATTCTAACCCATAAAGGGAGATTCCAAGCATACAGAAAAAGCAATTTCTAAAAACCTTGTTAACTTACAAAATTATTAACTAATCAACTGTTATTTAACATAAATTATGTGCCAATACTGATGATAAAAAATTATGAAAGATGGAATATTATTCAGCCTTTAATAGTAAGAAAATTCTGACAGGTGCTATAACATGGATGAAACTTGAGGATATTATGCTAAGTGAACTAGGCCAGTCACAACCAAACAAATACTGTATCATTCCATTTATATGAGGTACCTAGACTAGTCAGATTTTACCAAAAGTAGATTGGTAGCAGCCAGAGGCTAGGGGGAAGAGGGAATGAGAGTTATTGATGAATGGGTACAGTTTTGGTTTGGGAAAATGAGAAAAGTTGTGGAGATGGATGCACAAGAATGTGAGTATATTAACACCACTTCAAAATGGTTAAAACTGTAAACTTCATGTTATATGCATTCTACTGAAATTTTTTTTAATTAATGCAATAAGAAAAAAAAAATATGAAAGAAAAAGTTCATTTCTTGACCCAGCAAGAAGACTCTAGAAATACTGATCAAGGGGTAAAAAAAGCAAAGAATAGCAATATCAGGAATGTTTTTTTAAAGAGCTAGTATAGATCTTACAGACATTAAAATTACAAGTCAAAAATACAAATGACCTTATGCCAATACATTTGAAAATTCAGGTAATAAATTTCATGAAAAACAAGTTACCAAACAGACTCACAAAAAAGAAAAACTGACATAGTCCTGTATCTCTAAAAGAAACTGAGGTCAAAATTTAAAATTCTCTCATAACAGAAAGGGTTTCATTTCTTATTTATTTCTGATAGGAATGTAAACTGGTACAACTTCTTTAGAATACAGCATTATTTTGTAAAGTAGCACACCTGTCAATCCTATGATCCAGAAATTCAAGTACTAGAGAAACTCTTGCTCATGGTACATTAGAAAACATGTAGTATTTGTAACAGTAAGAAAATGGAAACAACCCAAATGTCATCAACAAGAGAATAAACTGTGATGTATTCACTAAATGACTGTACTGCTGCAAAAATGTGTCAACTACATGCAATGATATAGATGAATCTTAGCAATAATGTGAAGTAGAAAAGAAAATTCCAGATTACGTACAGCATAAGACCCTTTTATTTTCATAAAAAATACAACTAATGCTAAAACAATATATTATTTAGACACACATATATTTGATAACTAGTTTTTGAAAAGTTTACCTTGGGAGGCTGAGGCAGGCAGATTGCTTGAGCCCAGGAATGAGACCAGCCTTACCTTTTAAAAAACTTTATCGGCCGGGCGCGGTGGCTCACACCTGTAATCCCAGCCTTTGGGAGGCCGAGGCAGGTGGATCACGAGGTCAGGAGATTGAGACCATCCTGGCAAACACGGTGAAACCCCGTCTCTACTAAAAACTACAAGAAAATTAGCCGGGCGTGGTGGCGGGCGCCTGTAGTCCCAGCTTCTCGGGAGGCTGAGACAGGAGAATGGCATGAACCCGGGAGGTGGCAGAGCTTGCAATGAGTGGAGATCGCGCCACTGCACTCTAGCCTGGGTGACAGAGCGAGACTCCGTCTCAAAAAAAAAAAAAAAAACAAAAAACTTTATTGTTTGCCATAGGAGGATGTGAAGTAATTGATTCTTACATATTGCTAGTGGGAGTATAAAAATCTGTTTAGCAAAATCTACTAAAGCTAAACAATAAGCAAACCCTATGACCCAGCAGTCCAATCCTAATACCCAACAAAAATGCATTTATAATGTGTACCAAAAGACATGTACAAGAATGTTTATAGCAGCATTATCTACAAGTCCAAAAACTAGAAACAAACCTAAACATCAATCAACTACAGAATGGATAAATTATAACACATTCACAGAAAAGAATATGATACAGCAATGAAAAAGGAGCTACTGATGATACAACAAGGATGAATTTCAAAAGCAATGCTAAGCAAAGAATGTCAGGTGCAAAAGAGTGCATGCTGCATGTTTCCATTTATATGAACCTCATAATCGAACAAATCTCATCTATTGTGACATAAGTCAGAATACTGGTCTTGTGATATAAATCAGAATACTGGTCAGGGAGAGAATCTGGGTCAGAGCACAGGGAGGCTTCTAGGATCCCGGTAATGTTCTATTATCATGATCTGAATAGTGGTTACATGGCTGTGTTCAATGTAAAAATTCATTACATTGTACCCTTAAGGATTTTGCATTTTATGTGTATTACACATCCCAAAAAAAAAAAAAAAAAAAAAAAAAAAAAAAAAAGGTTTACCAAAAACAAAGAAAAAAACTAAAGATGTCCTTTTACCTCTTACCTTCATGGTTTAATCGATGCTGTCCATTACCCTTAGCATGCACTGACTGAACACTGGTAGGCTAACAGGCAACACTGGCATACACTCAGGCTTTTCTCTTCCCATTATGTGATACTTACTAAGAGTCTAATCTATTTGTTGTTCTCAAACCTATTTAACGCCAGTTGTGCCCATAATTACAATTACGTAATTGTCATGAAATATTAATACTGGCTGGGCACGGTGGCTGACACCTGTAATCCCAACAATTTGGGAGGCCAAGGCAGGCAGATCGCTTGAGGTCAGGAGTTCGAGACCAGCCTGGCCAATGTGGTGAAACCCCCATCTCTACTAAAAATACAAAAAAATTAGCTGGATATGGTGGCATGTGCCCGTAATCCCAACTACTCGGGAGCCTGAGGCAGGAGAATTGCTCGAACCTGGGAGGCAGAGGTTGTAGTGAGCTGAGATTGTGCCACCGCACTCCAGCCTGGGCAACAGAGCAAGACTGTCTCAAAAAAGACAGAAATGTTAACACATGGCCGGAAGTGGTGGCTCATGCCTGTAATCCCAGCACTTTCAGAGGGCAAGGTAGGTGGATCGCTTGATCCCAGGAGTTCGAGACGAGCCTGGGCAACATAGCAATACCCCGTCTCTATAAAAAATTTAAAAATTAGCCAGGCATGATGGCACACGCCTGTAGTCCCAGCTACTCGGGAGGCTAAGGTGGGAGGATCACCTGAGCAGTGATAGCACCACTGCACTTCAGCCTCTGTGACAGACTGAGACCCTGTCTACAAAAAAGAAAAGAAAAAAAAGTAAATATATCAGTAAACTATAAGAAAAATTATTTCTTTGAAAACTAAATTGAAGGCTCTAGAAGACTAAACCAATACAAATTATTTTTAAAACTGTCCTCAATTTAATTGTGGGTGAGACACATATACAAGTTGGGAGGGAAATTAAAAATCTAAAAAAAGGGTTTGTACTCATTGCTTCAAGTCCCTAAGAGTTCTCACTCTGCTTTAAAAAACCGTAAATAGAAGTTGCAAGCATGTACTACAGGGTGTAATTAATGCCAAAAATATGAAGAATTCTAATCAGCAAACTCATACTAAATACATCAAAGACTGGTGAATAAATGTACATTTGTTTTAAGCTAAAATAAAACACTATGGGCCGGGCACGGTGGCTCACACCTGTAATCCCAGCACTTTGGGAGGCCAAGTGGGGTGGATCACCTGAGGTCAGGAGTTCCAGACCATCCTGGCCAACATGGTGAAACCGTCTCTACTAAAAGTACAAAAATTAGCCGGGCATGGTGGTAGGTGCCTGTATTCCCAGCTACTTGGGAGGCTGAGGCAGGAGAATCGTTTGAACCTAGGGGGGCAGAGGTTGCAGTGACCCGAGATCTCGCCACTTCACTCCAGCCTGGGCAAAAGAGCGAAACTCCATCTCAAACGAATAAAACAAACAAAAAATGCTATGGTATGTATGTATATATCATTTTTTATTTCCTGCTTTAATCAACTTTTCCAATTAACAGTAAACACCATATAAGATCTAATAATAACAGATAAGAGAACTATAATCAAAGAAAGTTTGCCCTAATAACTTCTGGCAAACTAATACAATCTACTAGACAGATAAAACAAAAATATTAACTGTCAATAAGTCTACCTATTATAATGACAAAAGATAAATCAAACTGACCAAAGTTGAGACTGTTGTGCTTAAAAGCATATGCCTCTGGGGCCACGTTAGCTATTCTCATTAATCAAAAGGGCAGCATGGTTCCCTATTCAGGTATGTTCTGGTTAATATCACAGATGTCTCAGAAGAAGATGGCTGCTGAACGGACTACATGGGGCTCAAGAATAAAGGTTCTGAGTATCACTGAATTAGAAAAACAATGGTCTGAGTTTCTCTCTCTCTTTTTTTTTTTTTTTTTGAGACAGAGTCTCGCTCTGTTGCCCAGGCTGGCGTGCAGTGGCAGGATCTCAGCTCACAGCAACCTCCACCTCTCAGGTTCAAGTGACTCTCCCGCCTCAGCCTCCCAAGCAGCTGGGATTACAGGCGCGTACCACCATGCCTGGCTAATTTTTGTATTTTTAGTAGAGATGGGGTTTTGCCATGTTGGCCAGGCTGGTCTCGAACTCCTAACCTCAAGTGATCTGCCCATCTTGGCCTCCCAAAGTGCTGAGATTACAGGAGTGAGCCACTGCACCTGGCCTGAGTTCTCTTAATAGAAAAGACAAGAGATTTTTACTAATAAATTTGCCCTCAAACTTTTCTCTGTAACGTAATATTTAAAATGCCTTCCCTGACTCTGATATAATTCTCAGAAAAAAACAATAAAATTCATGTTACACAAGAACATCCATTTAGGTGGAATTTGGGTACAACAGTTTCTTACAGGGTTTCTTTAAATCAACTGATTGAAAGCATTAGAGGACTCTCAGTGATAGAACTTTGAAGCTTCTCATTTCATTCATTATTCAACTAATATTCATTGAATGCTTACAACTTTCTAAGCTTTGTGAGAGCTTGGGTGGGAGGAGGATGCTCTTTCAGTTTCACAGAAGAATTATGGTATATCAGAATGTAAGGAGGCTTTAATATGACAGCAGGTGGTGGAAAAGTGGGGACCAAGCCACTTAACTATTCAACTGTTTGACAATAAAGAGATTTTTAAAAATAGAGTATTAGGCTAGGCGTGGTGGCTCACACCTGTAATCCTAGCACTGTAGGAGGTCAAGGCAGGAGGATCACCTGAGGTCAGGAGTTTGAGACCAGCTTGGCCAACATGGGGAAACCCTGTCGCTACTAAAAACTACAAAAATTAGCCGGTGTGGTGGTGCGTGCCTGTAGTCCTGGCTACTCGGGAGGTTGAGGCAGGAGAATCGCTTGAACCCAGGAGGCAGACGTTGTAGTGAGCCAAGATCGTGCCACTGCATTCCAGCCTGGGCAACAGAGTGAGACTTCATCTTTAAAAAAAAAAAAAAAAAAAAAAAAGAGTATTAACCAGAGTGCTAGCAAGGCAAAGCAAAAGGGGTTTCCCCCAAATAGGGAAGACTTTTTTCTTTGAAAAGGGATGAGGAAACAAACATACTACAAAGAAAGGTAATACCTATCGAAGTAGAAAATAAGGGACGAACAACACAGAAAGGTAATCAAAGACCAAAATAATCTTACATTCACAGTCAATTAAATAATCTTTTTTTTTTTTTTTTTTTGAGACAGAGTTTCTCTCTGTCACCCAGGCTGGAGTGCAGTGGCCGGATCTCAGCTCACTGCAAGCTCCGCCTCCCGGGTTTACGCCATTCTCCTGCCTCAGCCTCCCGGGTAGCTGGGACTACAGGCGCCCACCACCTCGCCCGGCTAGTTTTTTGTATTTTTTTTAATACAGACGGGGTTTCACCGTGTTAGCCAGGATGGTCTCGATCTCCCGACCTCGTGATCCGCCTGTCTCGGCCTCCCAAAGTGCTGGAATTACAGGCTTGAGCCACCGCGCCCGGCCAATTTTTTTTTTTTTTTTAAACAGGGTCTGGTTCTGTTTCCCAGGCTGGAGTGTCATGGCACAGTCTTGGCTCACTGTAACCTCCGTCTCCTGGGCTCAAACGATCCTCCTACCTAAGCCTCCTGAGTAGCTGGGACTACAGGCACACGCCACCACATGCAGCTAGTTTTTGTATCTTTTGTAGCGATGGGGTTTCACAATGTTGCCCAGGCTGATCTCAAACTCCTGAGCTCAAGTTCAAGTGGTTTGCCCACCTTGGCCTCCCAAAGTGCTGGGATTACAGGCATGAACCACCACGCCCAACCCTAATCTTTATTTAATGCCTACTATAGGCCAGGAACTATGCTAATAATGCAATTTCACATGCATTATCAAAAATCTTCACAAAAACTCTGTTAGGTAAAGGAAACATACTTCTGAAACAAACAAAAAGACAAAAAGAACTAGAGGGAAGATTAAGGAGGTCATACTAAATGACTCCAACTTTTTAGTTATGGAAACAGGAGGAAAGAAAGCAGGAAAGCTTGAGGGCTTGAGAGGAACAGATAGGAAACTAACATTTACTGTTTACTAAGTGCCAGCCACTGTAATATCCATTACATACATGTCATGTAATTCTGTGAAGTACTTATCATTCATTTAACTGAAGAACTTGAGGTCTGAGAGTTTCCCAAGACCAAAGAGCTGGTAAGTGGTGAGGTGATGATTCAAACCTAGCTCCATGAAACTACAAATTATATTTCCTTCTGCTATATCAACATCAGGAATGTGCTAGAGAATAAATATGAGAGGAATAAAAAGATCATAAAGCAGCAAAGGCCCAGTTAAAATCATACAGCATGAAATTAGAGTAGATAATGCCAACTCTGTGCCCTCTGCTCCCTGAGTTCAATCACCCAGGTAAAAAGCATTTAACATTAGGAAGTTGCTTGAATTGCAACGAATTTATATGTACATTTAAGGACTAATATAGGGCAGACAAGTTTTACCTCCCTTTAAATTATCATTATTGTTCTTTACAAAATTGAATACCTACAAAATATTCGGCACTGGGTAGGCTTACAGGACTTGCTACCCAACTATTTGAAGCTACAGTTTAGGTAGCTGTACATAGTCCAAATTCAACACTAATCTGAGGAAGTATCTATTGTCAATCAAAATATCAGAAAATATCCACCTAAGAATAACTTTTCTTTTGTTTTCAAAACTGACTTTATTTAAATGAATAGGCCCTAAAACTAACAGACATTGGATTATTGCCAAAAATCATAATACAGATCTGTTTACTTCACCTTTTTATGATGTAGGGGAAAACCTTTCAGACTTTAAAATGGACCAGAATTACGCATCTTCAATGGAAACGAGGCACTGTGTAATGTGTACCCTTCCTAGTTATCTCATTCTATAGGATTTGTATCCCTCATGGTCTTTGAGCTATTTTATAACTGTAAATTGTAGATAAGTGGTAGCAGCGCAAAGGTTGTTTTTTGTTTTTTGGTTTGTTTTTGAGACAAAGTCTTGCTCTGTTGCCCAGGCTGGAGTGAGTGGTGTGATCTCTGCTCACCACAACCTCCGCCTCCTGGGTTTAAGCGATTCTCCTGCCTCAGCCTCCCGTGTAGCTGGGATTACAGGCACATGCCACCATGCCCAGCTAACTTTTGTATTTTTAGTAGAGACAGGCTTTCACTATGTTGGCCAGGCTGATCTCGAACTCCTGACCTTATGATCTGCCCACCTCAGCCTCCCAAAGTGCTGGGATTACAGGCATGAACTACTGTACCCGGCCCTCATTTTATACCTGTATGAAAATCAGGATTTTTGACTGTTTTTTGGTTTTTTTTTTGAGACGGAGTCTCGCTCTGTCGCCCAGGCTGGAGTGCAGTGGCTGGATCTCAGCTCACTGCAAGCTCCGCCTCCCGGGTTCACGCCATTCTCCTGCCTCAGCCTCCCGAGTAGCTGGGACTACAGGCGCCTGCCACCTCGCCCGGCTAGTTTTTTTGTATTTTTTTTAGTAGAGACGGGGTTTCACCGTGTTAGCCAGGATGGTCTCAATCTTCTGACCTCGTGATCCGCCCATCTCGGCCTCCCAAAGTGCTGGGATTACAGGCTTGAGCCACTGCGCCCAGCCCCGACTTTTTTTTTTTTTTTTTTAATCCCTTAATAAATATAACATGTGGTAGATGTTATATTATTTTATGGAAAATAAAAAAAATTTTAATGCAAAAGCTCAAAGCTCAAGGGAAAGAAACATCCTTTTCTACCCATCTACATGCTTAATGAAGACCAAACAAAACTTGTGCCTTGTCTCTTCTCAGTTCCAAAATTTTAGGACTCTAAGAAGCATAGTCATTGTTGAAGCTGGTCATTCATTAAGGGCCCATAACTCACAAAAGAATTGTTTGAAATGGTATTTCCAGCTGCTTTTGCTTGATGCATAGTGTAAGTAAAGGACTGTCTCAAGAACAGAAGCTTCATCATTTCAGAAATGCTTTCAATCTTTTGTCTAAACTACTTTTGTTAATTGCACCAATAAAACAGACGGTATGTTTTCATAATGAACTAAAAAATCTACATTTGACAAATGCTTTTCCTGATTCAAAATACTTGTGCCGGTACACATCTGTACAATCATTAAGAATGTTAAATACATCTGCTGCTTTCAAAATAATAGCTGTCTTCTACTAGTATATGTCATATGAAAGGATAGAATGAGCAAGTATTTTTTAACAAATTCACTGGATTCTAATATTCACACAGAGTTTAAAGAAGCCCAAACCAGAAATCCATGTACAAACTAAACATTAAATCAACAATGTATTTTAAATTCATTAATACAGAAAGGAAAGGGCATATCAATGCTCAGACATTCTGGCTGAGCCCCAAATTTAAAATTATCTCTAATACCACTAGTCTCTATGGAATTACTGGTTTCACAAACAGCTTTTTTCCTCACACAGGATCAAACTAATCCACTGGCAGTCTCTGGAAAGAAGCAGTAAAATCAAGTTGTACCAAAAATCTTTATACTCAGCATTCATTCAAAGCCTTCCAAACCACTCCCAGGCTTGTAACATGTCAGAAAAATATTGCTCTAGCAAGTAATTATTTTGCCCAAAAATGAATAGAGCAATTTAGATTGGAAATAATTTGCTATCCCTGTCATTCATAAATCCATGCTACTATATTATAAGTCTTAAAATGAATGCGTAATGCATGTAACATATCATGCATTAAATATTCTAAAAGATAAGCTTTCATCTAGCTGAAATTAGTTAAGTAATACTAGGAGACTTAAAAGCATAAAAAGTTAACTCTTTCTTCTCCCCACCCCTACTCCCTCCAAACCACTTGGGAACCTTGGGAGGGGAACAGGAGTATGTGTCAGGTGGAGGGAAAAAGAATGCAGATAAAACAAATAAGACAACTGAAAAGGTATACATGTTAATCCCAAAACTTCTGCCAAATTGCAACTGAAGTTAACGTATTGCAGTAAAGTCTTCTGATTTACAGTAGTTCAAGATCTGTAAGTACCTACTGTCTGTTTTCCTATAATGTAACTCATTTCAAGACTTGGTTTTCTGATTCTTCTCGTGGTTCTTATAGCACCACAAATTAGCATGTGTTTGCAGGAATTCTACCAAAGCTTTGTAAAAGTATTTTTCAAACACCAAGTAAAAGTAATTTAGTCAGCTGGCCACAGTAGCTCACACCTGTAATCCCAACACTTTGGGAGGCTAAGGTAGATGGTTCACTTGAGGCCAGAAGTTTAAGACCAGCCTGGGCAACATAGTGAGACTTGCCTCTACAAAAAAATAAAAATAAAAAATTAGGCCAGGTGCAGTGGCTCATGCCTGTAATCCCAGCACTTTGGGAGGCTGAGGCAGGCAGACAACCTGAGGTCAGTAGTTTGAGACCAGAATGGCCAACATGGCAAAACCCCGTCTCCACTAAAAATACAAAAATTAGTTGGGCGTGGTGGCAGGCACCTGTAATCCCAGCTACTCGGGAGGCTAAGGCCGGAGAATCCCTTGAACCTGGGAGGCAGAGACAGTAGTGAGCTGAGATCACGCCATTGCACTCCAGCCTGGGTGACAAGAGCAGAACTCTGTCTAAAAAAAATTAAATTAAATTAAAATTAAATTAAAAATTAGCCAGGCATGGTGGCACACACCTGTAGTCCTAGCTACTTAGGAGGCTGTCCTAGCTACTTAGGAGGCTAAGGCAGGAGGATCCCTTGAGCACAGGAGGTTGAGGCATTGCACCACTGCACTCTGGCCTAAGAAACAGAGTGAGACCCTGCCTCAAAAAAAAAAAAAACAAAAAACTGAGTCATTTCAAATGAAAGCTACATGGTGAAACCCCATCTCTACAGAAAAACACAAAAATTAGCTCGGCATGGTGGCATGTGTCTGTAGTCTCAGTTACTCAGGAGGCTGAAGTGGGAGAATGGCAAAAGCCCGGAAGGCGGAGGTTGCAGTGAGCCAAAATCATGCCACTGCACTATTCTGTTGCCTGGGCAACAGAACAAGACAGGGTCTCTAAATACACAAATAGGGTCTCTAAATACATAAATACATACATGCTAATACACTTTTTCCCTCTATCCCAATTCAACAATGTATAGATCTGGATACCAAGAAAAATAAAACAGGTTACGTTCAGGCATTTCTTCTTCCCAGAAGTGTTGTAATATAGCAGACAGCTATTTCTGCAACAACTTTCTATTTGCTAGGCTACTGTCTTCTTTTAGGTCATCAGAGAAGATGGGTTGAATCTCTCAGGATGTACAAACCCAGAAAGAGAAAGAAACAGCAAAACGGGAGGAAAAAAACAAAATGGAAACAACACAAAACACAACAGCCTCTACAAACACATATCATAAATCACCTTTTCTGAATATTTTACCTCCAGAGCCAGATCACTACACAAGGTGAGCAAAGCCTTTTCAGATGGGGTCAGGCAGTACAGTAGTTCTAGAGACAGTGCCTTAATGCTGTTCAAAGACTCTTCTAACCTGCTTTACAGTCTCTACATTCTAAATTATTTCCATCACCTAACCCCTTTTCAAAATTTCCCTTAGGAGTATCCCTACAAGAATTAAGAAAGTTAGCTAAACTAACTCAACTGAAAGTGTGAATGACAAACAGGCACACATATTCTTTAACCTTGCAAAGATGTTACTTATGGATTCAGCTAATCCCTAAATGGTAAAAATTTTAATACAGAGATTTTAATTTCTTTTTGTTTCCTCTTTGGAGAGAGAAGCATCATTAAGTCTACTCTGATACAAACGAAAGACAGGAAATTGAATGTCAGTCCAAAGCTCCCAGGTCCTGTCCCTACTGAAGAAAAGAGGTTTTTATTACTGGGAAGTCTTCTTCCACAGCTCTTGACAAACCAGTTCTTGAACGTTTAAAAGAAGAGAGGCCGGCCGGGCGCGGTGGCTCAAGCCTGTAATCCCAGCACTTTGGGAGGCCGAGATGGGCGGATCACGAGGTCAGGAGATCGAGACCATGCTGGCTAATACGGTGAAACCCCGTCTCTACTAAAAAATACAAAAAATTAGCCGGGCGAGGTGGCGGGCGCCTGTGGTCCCAGCTACTCGGGAGGCTGAGGCGGGAGAATGGCGGGAACCCGGGAGGCGGAGCTTGCAGTGAGCTGAGATCCGGCCACTGCACTCCAGCCTGGGCGACAGAGCGAGACTCCGTCTCAAAAAAAAAAAAAAAAAAAAAAAAAAAAAAAAGAAGAGAGGCCATCTTTCATCTCCCTGCCTAGTGAAAAAGGGAAGAGAAAAGCCTGACCCGCTATATTTCTAGCTTCCAAAACTTGTTGATAGGTGTATGTGTGGGGTGTTTGGTGTTTTAAAATACGTTTGCAAATTCTTTCATCCTTCTCCCATCAGAAGGTAGAGTCTCATTCTTCTCATGAAGGGAATGCAACAGAAGGGGCACTGAGCAACCTCAGAAGCAACCTAGGTCATAAAGGTGATAAAGGCCAGGCACAAAGGCTCATGCCTGTAATCCCAATACTTTGGGAGGCTGAGGCAGGCAAATCATTTGAGGTCAGGGGTTCATGACCAGCCTGGCCAATATAGTGAAACCCTGCTTCTACTAAAAATTCAAAAAAATTAGTTGGGCGTGGTCATGGGCGCCTGTAATCCCAGCTACTGGGAGGCTGAGGCAGGAGAACTGCTTGAACTCGGGAGGTGGAGGCTGCAGTGAGCTGAGATCACACCATTGCACTCCAGCCTGAGCAACTGAGCAAGACTCCATCTCAAAATAAAATAAAATAAAATGAAAGGTGATAAAACTTCTGCCAGGTGCTCTCTCAGGCAACTTCGAAGTCCTAAATCACCATATAAGATACCCAGTAAGCCTCACAGGGTTAGAGAGATGTCTGGGAACACCAGCTGTTAAGGCTTCCCAGCCCAGCCACCAGATATATGAATGAGGAACCCTCTGAGATAATGACTCCAGGCCCAGCTACCATCCGTCTACAACCACGTAAAGAGACACTGGTGAGGAAGGCTTCTAAATGATTCCAACCCCAGCTATGACCTGACTGCTTCAAGAGAAACCCTAAGAAAGATCTGCCTAGTCAAGCCCAAACATCAGAACCATAAAAAATAAAATGGAATTTTATTTTACACTGTTAAATTCGGGATGTGTTACACATCAATAGATAACCAAAACAGATTTTGGTACAGGGAGTAGATTTTTTTGTTCTGCCATTAAAAAAAAAAAAAAGTAAAATGTTTGGTCTTAACACTGAGCAGCAAAGGAAAGCAAAAAGGGCCTTGAGAGTGTAAGCCAAGGCCTGCAGGGTCTTGAGAAAAATGTTAACAAAGGCCTCAAGGAGGCTGTCGTAAAGACTTAAAACAGAGATCAGCAAATTACAGTCTGTAGGTGAAATTCAACCTGCCGCCTGTTTTTGTAAATAAAGTTTTATTGGAACACAGCCATAGCTATTAGTTTACATATTGTCTAAGTATGCCAAAGATCGTATGGCCCAAAAAGCCTAAAATATTTACTATCTGGCCCTTTACAGAAAAAGGTTACAGGCCCTTGGCTTAAAAGTAATGCAAAAAGTGTTATCGGAAGCTGAAGGATTTTATTGGGTAACCACAGAAAAAGTTTAGCAAAGCTGTCATCTGCAGTAATGTGGAAAACGAAAAATATAATTAATGACTGATAAACTGGATAAGGAGATTTCCAGGTAAAATATCAAGTATTGGAGCCGGGCGCGGTGGCTCAAGCCTGTAATCCCAGCACTTTGGGAGGCCAAGACGGGCGGATCACGAGGTCAGGAGGTCGAGACCATCTTGGCTAACACAGTGAAACCCTGTCTACTAAAAAATACAAAAAACTAGCCAGGCGAGGTTGCGGGCGCCTGTAGTCCCAGCTACTCGGGAGGCTGAGGCAGGAGAATGGCGTAAACCCGGGAGGCGGAGCTTGCAGTGAGCTGAGATCCGGCCACTGCACTCCAGCCTGGGCGACAGAGCAAGACTCCGCCTCAAAAAAAAAAAAAAAAAAAAAAAATCAAGTATCAACTGGTTTCTTTTAGCTGTGTATCAGAAAGTGCAGATAGAGAGAGAGAAGCTCAAGAAGAAATTACACAATTTCCAAGCAGAATATAGAAGAAATATAAGGAGCCAAGAGTTGCTAGGTCCAAAAATTAAACTGTTTCTTATTCGCAGCCTTCCCATATAGCAAACATTTCTCAAATTAAGAAATGCCCCATACCAGGCATCGTGGCTCACGCCTGTAATCCCAGCAATTTGGGAGGCTGAGGCGGGTGGATCACCTGAGGTCAGGAGTTTGAGACCAGCCTGACCAATATGGTGAAACCCCATCTCTACTAAAAATACAAAATTAGCCTGTAATCCCAGCACTTTGGGAGGCTGAGGTGGGCAGATCAGGAGGTCAGGAGTTCAAGACCAGCCTGGCCAAGATGGTGAAACGCCATCTCCACTAAAAAAATACAAAAATTAGTTGGGCAGTGTGGCACGTGCCTCTACTCAGGAGGCTGAGGCAGGAGAATCACTTGAATCCAGGAGATGGAAGTTGTAGTGAGCCGAGATCGCGTCACTGCACTCCAGCCTGGGTAACATGAGTGAAATTCTGCCTCAAAAAAAAAAAAGAAAAAGAGACGGGTGGATCACGAGGTCAGAAGATCGAGACCATCCTGGCGAACACGGTGAAACCCCGTCTCTACTAAAAAATACAAAAAACTAGCCGGGCGAGATGGCGGGCGCCTGTAGTCCCAGTTACTTGGGAGGCTGAGGCAGGAGAATGGCGTAAACCCGGGAGGCGGAGCTTGCAGTGAGCTGAGATCCGGCCACTGCACTCCAGCCCGGGCGACAGAGCGAGACTCCGTCTCACAAAAAAAAAAAAAAAAAAGAAAAAGAAAAAGAAAGAAATGCTCCCTGGGCTAGGAACAGTGACTCATGTCTAAAATCCCAGCACTTTGCAGGGCCAAGGTAGGAGGATCGCTTGAGGCCAGGAGTTCAAGACCAGCCTGGGCAACATAGTGAGACTCTGTCTCTACCAAAAATTTAAAAATTAGCCAGGCATGTGCCTACAGTCCTAGCTACTCAGGAGGCTGAGGTGGGAGGGTCACTGGAGCTAAGAAGTTCAAGGTTGCAGTGAGCTATGATCACACCACCGCACTCCAGCCTTTGAGACAGAGCAAGACCCCATCTCAAAAAAAAAAAGGAAAAAAAAAAAGCCTTCTGGGCAAAGATCAAATCCAAAGCAGACCAGGGAAAACTGGCATTAAGATTAAAACTTTATTTAGACCAAGAGTCAGCAAACATTTTCTGCAAAGGGCCAGATAAATATTTTAGGCTTAGGGCCATATACAGACAGTCTCTATTGAACTTTTTTTTTTAAAACCCTTTGAAAATGTAAAAACAAGTCTTAGTTCGATGGCCTTTGTTTGCCTACTTCTAGTTCAGAAGTCAAAGACATTTAAGGTGGTACCTCATAGACTGTTTCAAACCAAAGGCCTTCTAAGAATTCTAAAGGTGTTGTCCCACAAAAGCCATAGAGGAAACCTAAGTTCTACATGTTCTATCAATGTGTAAGTGTGGCTTTTATCTAATACATTAAAACTCCCTTCCCATAAGAGTCACAGAAAATCTACTAAGTTTTAAAGAGAATTTTATGTTCAGAAACACTGTCATCTTGGAGTAAAAGGGACAGAGACCATACAAAATGAAAAGAGGCTTCTGGACACCCAAACTTCTATGTGCAGGAAAGAAGCCAAGAAAAGTACTCTATTTCAACACAGTACATTTTATGGAAAAGGAAGAATTCAAAAGGCAGACCAAGAGCTATGGAGGATCATTTCTAGGCAGTAGGGCTGATCCCTCCAATAATGTTACGGAACTGGTAATACATACCTGGTTGGATTTCGGAATTGCTGTGGACCCATGACTGTGTTCCTCCCATTTTTCTGTGTTTTTAAACAGGAGTGAATATAGTGGTTATCTTCTGCTTATCCAGTGTTGCATATTGGGTAGGCTCGGAATGCAGGGGAGATGCCCTGTCTGTTTAGTTCACAGGTCTTCAGAGTAAAAGCAATGGTACTCAAGGAACTACACCCAAGGAACCATATCTGAGTAGCCTTATTTACACCTGGATCTGATTTAGATAGCAAGATCCTGGACCTCAAACCTGAGACTAATGCTGAAGTATATTAGGTGAGATTCTGGGGGCCTTGAGAAGGGGTGAGTGTATTCTGCAAGTGGGAAGAATGAAAATAATTTGTGACCAAAGAGCACACTGAGGTATCCTTGGAATATGACATGTTGGCAAGATAGGGTGGCTCACACCTATAATCCCAGCACTTTCAGAGGCTGAGGCAGGAGGATCACTTGAGCCCAGGAGTTCCAGGCCAGCCTGAGCTACACAGCAAGACCCTGTCTCTATGAAAAATAAATAAATAAACAAACAAACAAATAAAATTAAAATTAAAAAGTTACAGTAGTCTGGCTACCATAAAATCCCTATGCTGGAGTGACTACATGAAAATACAGAGAGATGTCCAACGGGCCCTAGTTGTTCCATCCCCTGCCTATTTGAACTTCCCTGCTCCTGTCAGATATGTAAGTACAGAAGGAAGCCATCAAGGTATCTCTAGGCTCAATCACCATCTGATTACAACTGCATGACAGAATTTGAGCAAGAACCACTTAGCTGAGCCCAGTCAACCTCCAAAACCATGAGAGTTTTGTGCACTAAGTTTGGAGTTATTTTGTTCCTTAGTATTAGATAACTGTAACAACATGCCTGGAGATGCCAGCCTGAGACTCTGGAAGTTCAAACTTAGCCTGCCTTTCTATATTACCAATCAATTAACATCAAATACTAGCTTTATGCTTACTCAGTTCCTTCTTCTTTCCCCAGATGAAATGTTTAATTTGACCATGGCAAAAGATATTTTTATAATTGGTTTAACATTTATTCAATTACGATGTAACAAAATTATTAGAAATTTCAAGATTTATGCCAATCTAAATGTTATTTGAATCTAACTTTAAATATTATTATCTAACTTCAAATATTATTTGAATTTTTTTTTTTTTTTAGAATGAGGGTCTCACTCTGTTGCCCAGACTTAGTACAGTGTGTTGTGATCATGGCTCACTGAAGTTTCAAACTCCTGGCTTCAAGCAATTCTTCTACCTCAGCCTCCCAAAGTGCTGGGATTACAGCCATGAGCCACCATGCCCAGCCTGAAACAACTTCTAATTATTTACACACACACATAATCAATGGTTTACTGCCTTCTAACATTTATTTTATAATTATTTTTTACATTATTAGATAATTTGACCTGGCACAGTAGCTCACGCCTGTAATCCCAGCACTTTAGGAGGCCAAGGCAGGCCAATCAACTGAGGTCAAGAATCAGGAGTTCAAGACCAGCCTGGCCAACATGGTGAAACCCATCTCTACTAAAAACACAAAAATTAGCTGGGCGTGGTGGTGCATACCTATAATCCCAGCTACTTGGGAGCCTGAGCAGGAGAATCGCTTGAACCCAGGAGGCAGAGGTTGCAGCGAGTCAAGACGGCGCCACTGCACTCCAATCTGGGCAACAGAGAGGGACTCCATCTCAAAAATAAAATAAAAATTATTAGGTAATTTGAGACTGATGGTCATGCTACCTCCTCTGCAATATAACACTAATTTATAGTGTTTTAAAATGCAGTTGTATCTGCAGAACTAAAATAATCATCACTAACATATAATAACCACTATTTCTAAGGCCTCATCATCTTTAAATGCTGTAAGTTTGGAGAAAATAAACCTTTTGCATGTGAAGATGTACAATTCAAAGTGTTTTAGATCACTGGCAGGGAATTTAATGTTCTAGCTCTCTTAGAAGAAAAAAATGGAATTTTATTTTCACATATTATAAACATGGTTAAGCCCAACTTCTGTAGAGAAACTAAAACAGCTGAGCCAAGAACTAATTGGCCCCAGCAGAATGGCAGAAGGTACTGTGAAAGAATAGCAAGGAGGCCTGAGGTCAAGGTAACTTACCTCTGAAATAATAATTACTTTCTCCATTGTGTGAGCACTTCCAACTAGACACATCCTAAATTATTTAGCAGTGGTTTAATTAACCTTTTTTCACTTTTTCCTAGACTGTCAAATGTTTGATTTTTTTAAGCAAGTACCAAGAGGAAAAAAATCAAACATAATCATAATTAGTTTGAGAAGAAATTTTAAAGAATAAATGTATTCTGCTTTAGATATGATTCTTTGAATACTGAATCATGCAGATACCCAAGTCTACTCTATGAAGAAAACTATTTTAATAAGCTTTTCTTTTTTTTTTTTTTTTAGGGACCAAAAATATTTATTTACTCATGGTAGATATGGCACATGCTTCATTTCACATTTCAGTAAAGTCTCTTCTCATAGTCTCAGTAAAACATGCATATTCATCAATATAAGCTAGTATTTGAGTTATGGAGGCTTGGAAGTCCAAGTTGAGCGGCACATCTGGTGGGAGCCTTCTTGCTGGTGTGTTCTCTTTGATGTTTCCTGAGATGACCAAGGGCATTACATGGCAAGAGGACTGAGTATGCTAACATCAATAAACTTCTCTATTACTACATTAGATTGGTAGCTAACAGGAAAGAGAAGGTCAGCATGCAAACATCTATTGAACCCATAATGTGGCTGATTTTAAATATCAGTATGGGCTCTGGGTCCTGATAGCAGAGTCATCCCATCCAAGGGGAGACAAAATGTTCTCGCTTGCTCATAGGGCAAAAGTTTAGTCCCTATACAAATTTTGAAATAAGTAAATGTCACCTCCCACAGAGAACCCACAACTACCTAATTCCTCCTTCCTCATTCAAAAGTCCTTTGATAAAACTAAAAGTGTCAGGAACACACTAAAACTCACTGAACTCAGTCACATTAAAGAATGGATATTTGACAGCACCTAACCCTCCCATGAGAGAAAAGATTAGAAACTACATATAACATAGTGGAGAAAATGCTGGTTTAAAAAAAAAAAAAATTCCTTTTAAGCTCTACATCAAAGAGATATGGGTGTTTTTGCTTACCACTATATTCCCCAGCATCTAATAGAGGAATAAATAAACTTTGCATAAATGAATAGATGGTCTGCTTTTATCTCTTATGTAAGAAACTTGCACTTAGTTAGAGTCTATCAGTAACTAGCTATGTAACTTTGGACAAGTTTCTTGATTTCTCAAGCTTTATTTTCCATTATACAACACAAAATGAGGTCAGGTAGGAGTTAGGGAGAAAGATTAGATGGTAAGTATGCTGAGGGCGAGGATCCTCTCTGTCTTACTCATTCTGCATCCCAGTGCCTAACAAAGTGGCTAGGGTATATTCAACTTTTTTTCAGATACATGGTGTGCAGCCATCAAACATGTATTGAACAGGCTGGGCGCAGTGCCTCACACCTGTAATCCCAGAACTTTGGGAGGCCGAGGTGGGCGGATCACTTGAGGTCAGGAGTTCAAGACCAGCATGGCCAACATGGTGAAACCCCATCTCTACTAAAAATACAAAAATTAGCCAGGTGTGCTGGCACACGCCTGTAATCCCAGCTACTCGGGAGGCGAGGCAGGAGAATTGCTTGAGCCCGGGAGGCAGAAGCTGCAGTGAGCCAAGACTGCGCCATTGCACTCCAGCCTGGGCTACAGAGTGGGACTCCATCTCAAAAACAGCAACAACAACAATGACAAAATCAATTAAAAAAAAAACATGTATTGAACAAAACTTCTTCCAGCCCTGATTCTACAATTCTTCACCATTTGCTTAAATTGTATTCGTTTTCTATACACACAGTATATACTTCAACAAGAAGATTTAAGATTTCTTCTCTACATTCAACTCAGCTATCAGTAAAGGTCTTTTAAAATTAAGATACGGCCAGGCCTGGTGGCTCACGCCTGTAATCCTACCACTTAGGGAGGCCAAGGAAGGTGGATCACTTGATGTCAGGAGTTCAAGAGCAGCTTGGCCAACAGGGTCAAACCCCATGTCTACCAAAAATACAAAAATTAGCCAGGTGTCATGGAGCATGCCTGTAATCCCAACTACTAGGGAAGTTGAGGCAGGAGAATCACTTGAACCTGGGAGGCAGAAGTTGCAGTTAGCCAACACTGCGCCACTGCACTCCAGCCTGGGCAACATGGAGAAGACTCCATCTCAAAAAAAAAAAAAAAAAAGGCTGGGCACGGTGGCTCACACCTGTAATTCCAGCACTTTGGGAGGCCGAGGCGGTCAGGAGATTGAGAACATCCTGGCTAACACAGTGAAACCCCATCTCTACTAAAAATACAAAAAATTAGTCGGGCATGGTGACGGGCACCTGTAGTCCCAGCTACTAGGAGGCTGAGGCAGGAGAATGGCATGAACCCGGGAGGCAGAGTTTGCAGTGTGCCGAGATCGCGCCACTGTACTCCAGCCTGGGTAACAGAGCAAGACTCCATCTCAAAAAAATAAAAAATAAAAAATAACTAAAATACTTCCAACATATTCTCCACCTTTCCACTTTGCATGATGGTGATACTATTTATCCTCTAAATGCAGCTTTTAAAAAGATAAGATTTGGATAGAGACAGGATGCCAGAAGCAGCACCATTTCCCAGATTCTTCACAGCTGGTTTTCTGCCGTTTGATTCTATGAGCCTGCCTGAAACACTATTAGAAGTACCTGAAATATCAGGTTAATTCATCTGTAATCCAAAAATGTATTCCAAGGTCAAATGTACTATTAATATTATTATTCCATCTGTACAACCTTTAGCATAGTTGATTGAAACCTGTATGCATTTATTTAGGTTCATGATTTTCACAGGATGCAACCAGCAAATACCATTTATTAATTATCTAGGATACCTTCTGTAGCATTATTACAGAAAATAACATGTAAAGGAATCTTGTGCCTTTAGAATACTATCATCTCTTGGCCGGGCGCGGTGGCTCACACCTGTAATCCCAGGACTTTGGAAAGCTGAGGCGGGTGGATCACCTGAGGTCAGTAGTTCAAGACCAGCCTGGCCAACATGGCGATACCCCACCTCTACTAAAAATACAAAAATTAGCTGGGCCTGGTGTTGCGTGCCTATAGTCTTGGCTACTCAGGAGGCTGAGGCAGGAGAATCACTTGAAGCCAGGAGGCGGAGGTTGCAGTGAGCCAAGATTGCACCACTGCACTCCAGCTTGAGCGACAGAGCAAGACTCCATCTCAAAAAAAAAAAAAAAAAAAAAAAAGGCCAGGCGCAGTGGCTCACACCTGTAATCTCAGCACTTTGGGAGGCCAAAACAGGCAAATCACTTGAGGTCAGGATTTCGAGACTAGCCTGGCCAACATGGCAAAACCCTGTCTCTACTAAAAATACAAAAATTAGCTAGGCATGGTGGTAGGTGCCTGTAATCCCAGCTACTCGGGAGGCTGCGGGAGGAGAATCACTGCAGCCCAGGAGGTGGAGGCTGCAGTGAGCCGAGATTGCGACACTGCACTCCAGTCTGGGTGACAAGAGTGAGACTCTGTCTCAAAAAAAAAAAAAAAAAAAAGGAATACTATCATCTCCAAATTAGGTGTGGCCTTAGAAAAGCTGGCATATCTCTGCTATCAGGTGGTAATGACTAATACATTCAAGAACCTCAGCTTGCACAAAGTATTACGGCTGACGTATTCCCAAATTATCCTTGATTTTAAAGTCTAATAACAAGTAACTTTTAAGATATTAACTCATATAGCATTTTACAGTCTGTAACCTACCATTTAACACTGACTTTGTTTTCATTCAATCAATCATCTGCTATGTGTCAAACATGCTGCTAGCCAAGGAGCCCACAAACTCTGTCAAGGGCCACACAACAAATATTTTAGGCTTTGCTGGCCATACAGTCTGTCACAGTACTCAACTCTGCTGTTGCAATGCAAAAGCTGCACTGACAATATGTTAATGAATGAGCATGGCTGTGTCCTAATTAAACTTTATTTACAAAAAGAGGCAGCAGGCCATTTTTGGCTTGGCAACCCCTGTCTTATCCTATGGGGAGATAGCAATAAAACATTTTTTAATTAAAATTTGAATAAATAAAATACACACAGAGCCTATCAGATCTGGATAAGTGCTACAGAGAAAATGAAGCAGGGTAAAGGTGATACAGAGCCAGGGCCTCACCAATATGGTGACATTTGAGCCCAACCGCTGAAGTAAGGAAGAGGAAAAGCCATACTACCTGCATGGGAAAAGCATTCTAGGAGAGGCAACAGCAAGCACAAATGTTCTGAAGAAGAAACAACCTGGCATCTTAGAAAAACAGCAAGGATGTCACTGTGGCTAAAGGAACATGAGCAGTGGAGAGTCACAGGAAATCAGGCCAGAGGAGTAAACTGAAGTCAGACTTTGTACAACCTTTCAGTCCACTGTCACAACTTTGGCTTTTACTCTAAAATGGAAAACCACTGGAAGATCTTGAGCAAAGAAGTGACAACCTCATTTGACTTCATTTTAAGGGGATCATTCTGGAGGTCTGTTGAGAAAAGACTGCACAAAGACAAGGACAGAAAGAGAAATAACTCAATCAGAAGACTAATGCAACAATCCAGGAAAGAGAGGACAGCAGTTTGAATCTGAGTGGTAGTAGCAGAGAGGGTGGTAAGGTTCAGTATGTATTCTCAAAGTAAAACAAGATGAAATGTGATATGTACAGGGAGAGAGGCATCAAGGATGATTCCAAGGTTTTTGTCGCAAGTAACTGAAAGGATAGTCTATTTACTGAAATGGAGATGACCGTGAAAGAGGCATGGGGATTCACATGAAGTTTGAGATGCCTATTATATCCACGATTAGACATGCACATAGAGATGTTAAGTGGCCAGTGGGATATACAAGTTTGGTGTTAATATTATTTTACATTATGATTGTTCCCAGTATATGTTTGCTCTCTCCAACTGTGTTATAAAATCCTTAAGAACAAGAACACCTCACTTTCACTTTATTCACAGGTGACAGTATCAAGACTAATTCTTACTTTTTTTTTTAAACCAAATCTGCCTTGATCTTGGAACTCTTACTTTATACACAATTTTGATAGAGTTATAATTCTAGTTCCTGAATCCACCAAAAGATAGAAGTAGCAAATTTAAAATGGGGGGGGGGGGAAGCAGCTATCACTGACAGCTGACAAAGGAATACACAGAAAAGAAAGCATAAAAAGCTGACAAAAACTAGGCTGGGTGCAGTGGCTCACACCTGTAATCTCAGCACTTTGGAAGGCCAAGGTGGGAGGATAGCTTGAAGCCAGGAATTCAAAATCAGAGTAGGCACCATAGTGAGACTCCATCTCTACAAAAACTAAAAAAAAATTAGTCAGGTGTGGTGGTGCACACCTACAGTTCCAGCTACTTGGGAGGCTGAAGTGGGAGGTTTACTTGAGCTTGGGAGGTCAAGGCTACAGTGAGCTGTGATTGCACTGCTGCACTCCAGCCTAGATGACAGAGCAAGAGACCCTGTCTTAAAAAAAAAAAAAAAAAGTTGACAAAAACTAGAAAGATCTAGCATTCCAAGATTATTATTTACTATAGGTATTACACAAACAACTGTACATATATGTCAGTATCCTCCCGAATTCAAGCAATCCTCCTGCCTCAGCCTCCCAAGTAGCTGGGATTACCAGCATGCACCACCATGACCAGCTAATTTTTGTATTTTTAGTATAGACAGGGTTTCACCATGTTGGCCAGGCTGGTCTTGAACTCCTGACCTCACGTGGTCCACCCACCTTGGCCTCCCAAACCAAAGGCATTGTTCTGACAGCACAAAATTTTTCCAAACATCTTTAGTTACATTTAATGTAATTTTCAAATGTCATATTTTAAAGTATTGTTATTTAAAATGGAAGAAATTGTATGCAAAAGAGTAAATGTCAATTATCTGAAAAATTTATATATGTGTTATCCTCACAGGTTTGTTAGAAGGTAGATGAAATTATATACATGAAAGTTGTCTAATAAACATTTATTTGGACTCATCCTGTACTAAAAATGGTAGCTGTTTAAGAAAAAGCAAGCTGGCCGGGCGCGGTGGCTCAAGCCTGTAATCCCAGCACTTTGGGAGGCCGAGGCGGGTGGATCACAAGGTCAGGAGATCGAGACTATCCTGGCTAACATGGTGAAACCCCGTCTCTACTAAAAATACAAAAAACTAGCCGGGCGCGGTAGCGGGCGCCTGTAGTCCCAGCTACTTGGGAGGCTGAGGCGGGAGAATGGCGTGAACCCGGGGGGCGGAGCTTGCAGTGAGCCGAGATCGCGCCACTGCACTCCAGCCTGGGAGACACAGTGAGACTCCGTCTCAAAAAAAAAAAAAAAAAAAAAAAAAAGAAAAAGCAAGCTATCATTCAAGCTCAAGTCTCTCCTTTTTTTGAGACAGTCTCACTCTCTCATCCAGGCTGGGGTGCAGTGGTGCAATCTCAGCTCACTGCAACCTCGGCTCACTGCAACCTCTACCTCCCGAGTTCAAGTGATTCGCCTGCCTCAGCCTCCCAAGTAGCTGGGATTACAGGCATGGGTCACCATGCCCAGCTAATTTTTGTATTTTTAGTAGAGACGGGGTTTTGCCACATCGGCCAGGCTGGTCTGGAACTCCTGAACTCAGGCGATCCACCCGGCTCAGCCTCCCAAAGTGCTGAGAATTCAAGTGTGAGCCACGGCGCCCAGCCCAAGCTCAAGTCTCTTCTTGAGAGATGGACATATGAACAATTATAACACAATGTCATCAGTAAAATGAATACAGATGTTGAATTCAGACATCTGAGTTTAAATTTTGAAACTGTGTCAAAATTTAAGTGCGTAATTTTAGGCATGTTACCAACATCTCTGGACAATTATTAAAAAGGTTATATATAAACATGTAAAGCATCTAGCACATAGGAAATGAATGGTAGCTAATGATAATCCTCATACAGATATGATACAATGAAATAATAATGATGGGTTAAACCAGGTGCCATCACACTTTTTCTGTAAAGAGCAAGATACCAAATATTTTAGGCTTTGCAAGCCATACAATCTGTATTGCAACCACTCAAACCTGCTGCTGCAGTGTGAAAGCAGCCATAGACAATACAAAAAAAAAAAAAGAAAAAGAAAAAAAAAATGAGCATGGCTGTGTTCCAACACAAGTATTTTTCAGGGACACTGATACTTGAATTTAATATAATTTTCATGTGTCACAAAATATTCTTCTTTTTATTCTTTCAACCACTTAAAAGTATAAGAACCATTCTTAGCTTGCAGGCCATACAACGACAGGCAGCAGGCCAGATCTGACCTGTCCATGAACAGTAGTTTACCAACCCCTGGTATATAGGAATGCTGGGGATGAAGACAGTGATCAGAACAGATGACTCTGTTCTCTGTTCCCCTGCGAAAATAAGGTTTGGCAGTTGGAGGGGCAAAGACAGCATACATTTGGCTGCTTCACACGTAACTATTCTCCCCTATTCTCTTTGACTGGCTAATTTCTGCTCATCTTTCAAGTCTCTATCTAAACGTGACTACTCTAAGCAGGGCACAGTGGCTCACGCCTATAATCCCAGCACTTTGGGAAACCAAGGAAGGAGGATCACCTGAGGCCAGGAGCTGGAGATCAGATTAGGCAACATAGCAAGACCCTGTCTCTACAAAAATTAGCTGGACATGGTGGCATGCACCTGTGGTCCCAGCTACTTGGGAGACTGAGGCGGGAGGATCACTTCAGCCCGGGAGTTCAAGGCTGCAGTGAGCTAAGATCACACAACTACACCCCAGTCTAGGCAACAGAGCAAGATCTTATCTCTTAAAAAAACAAAAAAAATTTTTTTAAAGTCACTAACTCCAGAACCTGCACTCTTCCCCTCCCTACCCCATTTAAGACTAATCTGATGCTTTCACTAGAGGCTTCCAAAGGACGCTGACAATTTCTATCATAGCATTCACCACATTAAATTGTAATTTCTGGTTTAATTGTCTTCCCTGCAAGATTGTAAATCCATGTAAGCAGGAACTTGTCTCTTGCTCAACATTATACCCCTAGCATCTAGCCCAGTGCCTGGCACACAGCAGGCGCTAGTAAATATCCACTGGAACGAATGAATCTAGCAAAAGTCAAGTCTCACATCCAGCAACAGCTCTTTCTGGAACCTGTGAGGACACAGATCCTTAGGCAGGTTCCCTATTTCCAAACAGTACTTTACTCTCCCCTCCCAGAACACAGGTCAAACTTCCCTCTTCTAACTCTCTTTTTCTTTGGCCAGATTTAAGGAATCTAAAGCTAATTCTCTTAGAAACTTCTTCCCTCCCTTCCCTTTCCAACCCTTGAGCTGAGGCCCCCAATTCCTTACTGTAATCTTGCTGTCGTTTCCCCAGCACCCAGTTTCCAGGATATTTAAGAATAGGGTACTACGGGCAGGAAACAACAGGGAATAGAAAATCAATAAGCCATAACAGAGAATTCCAGTTTTTTTTTTTTTTTGTGTGTGTGTGTGTGTGTGTGTGTGTGTGTGTATGTGTAGACAGTGGCATGATCTTGGCTCACTGCAACCTCCGCCTCCCTGATTCAAGGGATTCTCATACCTCAGCCTCCCGAGCAATTGGGACTACAAGCACCCGCCACCACGCCCGGCTAACTCTTGTATTTTTAGTAGAGGCGAGATTTCACCATGTTGTCCAGGCTGGTCTCGAACTCCTGACCTCAGGTGATCCGCCCACCTCGGCCTCCCAAAATGCTGGGATTACAGGCATGAGCCACCATGCCCAGCAAGAATTCCAGTTTTTGAATCACTGAAATAACAGCTTTTTACTTTTGACCACTTTGGCCCCAGGAGTAAATAAGAAGTAACAGAGCTCCAGCTCTTCCGCTTTTCCCTACACCTGCACTGCCAGAAGTAAAGGGAACTTCCACTCTGCAGCTTCTTCACTACCTCTGTCCTTCATGTGCTTACACTACAATTTGCCTTGAGACATCAGGACTAATGTCATCATGATGTGTCCCTCTTTACATCACTCACCACAAAACTCCCAGGACTCTCAGGTCATTCTGAATCCTCAAACTTTCACCCCCTTTAATGACGGGCCTCCCCTTTCTCCCCTCCTCCTCAATTCCCAAAATCTTTGCACCATATCCCCTGGAACACATCAACTAAATCCCCTGTATCTTAAACCTCTTGTCTAAATGATCCCTTCACCATTTTGCTCTAAATGAAATCTAATTGCTCTAAAGCCACTGTTCTCTCTACAGTCCTATCCGCAGTGTTTTCTCTCTCACACCCTAATACCAGAGGGCCTAGGGGTTAGAAGAGGTAAGGTTATTTACCTTGTACCTAGGTTCTGTTTCCAGATTATTCCCCCTTCCTTCCTGAAAAAAAGCCTCCTGTCAAACCATATCACCACTACCCTCTTCTTCTTTACATTCATCTGGATATGCCTAGGTCACTTCTCAAGCCTTAAGCCTTGAAGACTTCAGTTCCTGGCTCACTGGGCTATCATTATTCCAGGAGATTTCAATGTTCATGTAGGTGACTGTTCTGATGCTCAGACCTCTCAGTTCCTTTACCATCTCTCCTGCGACAATCTTGTCCTTTACCCTACTTTCCACTCACTCCCACAGTCAATATCCTAGACCTTGTCATTACAATAATTAGAGCCCCCAACAATCTCCACTTCAGCTGCTCTACTCTCCAATCACCATTCTGTATCTTTTCAGATTGCTCCCTCTAGCACCCTAACTCCAACAATCCTTTGACTCCACCAGGATTTACAAGCCATTGATCCCATTCCCCTCTTACATCCTCATTTTCCTCCTAAGCGTCAAGTTCAAAGTCCATCACTATTATCATTCCCTTGTATACACCTCAAGTCTCATGACCCCTACTCTCATTTCATCATACCTGCCTGGCGAAACACCAACCCTGATTAAATACAACCTCTGTCAAGAAAAACGAAACCATTTAGGACATTCAGGAGGCAACTGGAAATTAGAAAACTAATAGCTGGGCATGGTGGTGCATGCCTATACTCCCAGCTACTTGGGAGACTGAGGAAGAAGGATCAACTGAGCCCAAGAGGTCAAGGCTGTGGTGAGCCATGTTTGCACCACCGCATTCCAGCCTGGGCGACAGAGTGAGACCCTGTCAGTCAATCAATCCATCAATCAATCAATAAAACAAAAACTAGGCCAAGCAGGTGGATCATTTGAGGTCAGGAGTTTAAGACTAGCTTGGCCAACATGGCGAAACCCCGTCTCTACTAAAAATACAAAAAAATTAGCCGGGCAGTGTGGTACATGGCTGTAATCCCAGCTACTCAGGAGGCTGAGGCAGAAGAATCGCTTGAGTCTGGGAGGCAGAGGTTACAGTGAGCTGACATCGCACCACTGCACTCCAGTCTAGGTGACAGAGTAAGACCCTGTCTGAAAAATAAATTAAATTTTAAAATAAAAACTAAAAAAGAAAAGAAAAAGAAACTGACAGGATATTTGATATCAAGGAATTGTTAAATCTTTTAGTATGGTAATGGTACTTTTTGGTAAGAGTCCATCTCTTTTAGAGAAACATGAAATATTTAAGCACAAAATATGATGTTTGGGATTGCTTCAAAATAATATGGGAAGGTAGAAATGGTTGAGGGTACAAATAAAACAAGATTAGCAGTGAGTAAATATTTGTTGAAACTGGGTGATGAGTACATGAGGGCTCTATTTACTTTTGTATGTTTAAAATCTTCCTGAATAATATGTTAAAAATAAAAAGCTGTCCATCTACTCTATGCCTACACCATGTAGGTAAATGTGGCTTTAAAAAGGAAAAAAAGAGCCAGATGCAGTGGCTCATGCCTGCAATCCCAGCACTGTGGGAGGCAGAGGCAGGAGGATTACGTGAGCCCAGGAGTTTGAGACTAGCCTGGTCAACGTAGGGAGACCTTGTCTCTACAAAAAATTTTAAAATTAGCCAGGCATGGCGGTACTTGGCTGTAGTTCCAGCTACTTGGGAGGGTCAGACAGGAGGATAGCTTTATCCCAGGAGTTTGAGACCAGCCTGGGCAACATAGTAAGACCTTGTCTCTACAAAAAAAAAAAAAAAAAAAAAAAATCAAAAAATTAGTGGCACATGCCTGTGGTCCCAGCTACTTGGGAGGCTGAGGTGGGAGAATCGCTTCAGCCTGGGAGGTTGAAGGATGCAGTGAGCTATGCACCACAGTACTCAAGCCTGGCTGACAAAGCAAGATCCTACCTCAAAATTAAAACGAAATAATAAAAATAAACACATTCATACTAAACAGTTCTCACATAAAATTCACAACAGCTAACTTCAAATCTCTTAGCTCAGCATGACAATCAAAACTTTTGCCTTATAATTCAGTCTCCCACTCCTCTATTTGGTACATTTTATGCCATTTTCTCTTTCCTCAAGCTATCAATGAACACTTTCTCGCCCATGCTCACTCCTAGCTGCTGTCCTTCCTTCCAGTTCCTCAGTGAAAGGCGGCGGCAATCAATACCACCATTTGCCCTGTCCTCTCTCCTGTTATTCACTGTAGATGAACTGACTGCTCTTACCTACAGCCAATTCCTCCACTTGAACGCCAGACTCCAAACCCTATTGCCAAGTCATTCCCCCTTCTCCCTCCTGCATCAGCAATATTTCCCTCTCTACTGGTGCATTCTCATCAGCACTGTAGAAACACACTCTTAATTATCTCATTGAAAAAGATAAGCCATAACCCCAGTTTCCTCTCCAGCTACTTACCCGTTTCTCTGCTCTCCTTGACAGCAACACTCCAAGAAGCTGTAACTGTCTCCAACTCCCGTCTTCCCATTCTCTCTCAAAATCACCCCAAGAGGCTTTTGCTTCCTGACTAACCTACCAAAGCCTCTCCTGTCAAGATCAGCAAACAACTTCCAAATTACTAAATCTGATGGTCAATTTTTAGTCATCTTACTTAGGTATCTGCAACATCTAGTATACCATGTATATTCTTATTTTGTCTAAACATTCCCCTCTCCAGAATATAAACTCAAAGAAGACAGAGAAGGTCTGTTTTGTTCACAGTTTATCTCAAGCAATAAGAACAGTGCCTGGTACATGGTACCATATTTTTTTCATATTTTAACATCTCTGAAAACCAAGCACAATTAATGACATCGTATAATTGCTATTTGTTTCTTTCAAGCACCTGAGGCACTACCAATCTGAAACAACTTTTAATTAGAATCTCTGCTTAAATTTTGTTGTACCACATAGGGAGTGTGAATTCAGACCTAGAATCAGTTTAAATTCCCATGAAAGTTTTTAGCCCTCCTACATACCATCAAAGTTGAGACACAAGCTGCCTTGCTATGCCTTTCTGTAAGGTGGGTTTACATCTCATTTCCATTCTCATGTGGTTTCCCAGCTTTATGCATGGCCCTTAATAGACTGTCCATCTTGGGCTTATTTCCCTTTTCTAGTAGTACATCAACTAATGGTGTGTCTTATAACTGATGAAATCAGAAATAGCAATATAACATGTTATTACAGAAATGGAGGTAACAAAAATACTAACTAAAAAAGCTAAAAGTGCTTCTGAGAAAAGGGAAATAAAGGGGGGTGCTGCTTTTTTAAAACAAGCTTTACAAAACTATTTGATTCTATAAACCATATTCACACATAACTTTGATGAAAATGAACCCTGAAAACCAAAGGGAAAAAAAGAATTATATGCTCTTTGAGAAAAAAATTAGAAAAAAAGACACTAAGATGTATGTGGACATGGGGGAAATGCAGGGGTCAGAAGGTGAGAAGCCCTTGAGTCTGGCAAAGGCAAAATAAAGAGGAAGGACGAAAACAAAAGGAAGAAAAATCTAGGGCAGCTTTGCAAGTACTGGAGACAAGGCATGCTAAAACAGCCTAAGATAGAAAAAGTCAAAATTGTCAGGCTGTTTTCATTGAAATTGTAGGAAATAATACAGAAATAGACCTTTTCAACCGAGCTCCCTGTTACCTAATGTACATCTCCACCTGGATATCCCACAGGAGACTCAAACTGAACATGTTCCTAATAAAAGAGCTATTTAACTCAAATCATTTTCTGGAAAACATGGGGGTGGGCGGGATTTCTATATTTACATATAAAGGATTAAGTGTGTGAGGGGAAAAAAAAAGAATATCCATAATCCAAGTAAATATACCATCAATTAAATTTTCCATATTTCTCATGTTTAAAAATTTAACACATCTCAACTAAGTTCATCCACTCCCAAGCCTGTCCTTCTTTCTACAGTGCCCATGTGGGTGGCACTACTTAGTCTCCCAGACAAGAAACCCAGGAAGTAACACACGTTCTTCCCCTTATTCTCCCACCTTCATCCAATCCAATCCTGCCTATTTCTAAATTCTCTTGAATTTATCTTTTCCATTCCACCTTCCTTCTATTAGGACTTCAATCTTCCCTGCAGTACACCAATATTCTGTAACGTTCCAACCAGTCTCCACATAGCTGCTGAGGGGATCCTTCTACATTGAATGTAAGCCTGTTCATGGCATTCTCCTGCTTAAAACCCCCTTATCTAAAGTTCAAATTCAAGCTTCTTAGCATTACAAATAAAATTCTTTATGAACTGGCCCTAGTCTGGCCCCCATCCTCATTTAAAATTACTTATTCATTCATTCATTCAGTCGGCCATCAAATTTTTTTTTTTTTTTTTATGAGACAGAGTCTCCCTCTGTCTCCCAGGCTGGAGTGCAGTGGCTTGATCTCACTGCAATCTGCACCTCCCTGGCCCAAACAATCCTCATACCTCAGCCTCCTGAGTAGCTGGGACCACAGGCTCACACCACTAATATTTGTATTTTTTGTAGAGATGGGGTTTTGCCATGTTGCCCAGGCTGGTCTCAAATTCCTGAGCTCAAATGATCTGCCCACCTCGGCCACCCAAAGTGCTGGGACTACAGATGTGGGCCATCATGCTCGGCCAATTTATCCTTTTTTTTTTTTTTTTTTTTTTTGAGACAGAGTCTTGCTCTGTCGCCCAGGCTGGAGTGCAGTGGCCAGATCTCAGCTCATTGCAAGCTCCGCCTGCTGGGTTTATGCCATTCTCCTGCCTCAGCCTCCCGAGTAGCTGGGACTACAGGCGCCCACCACCTCGCCCGGTTAGTTTTTTGTATTTTTTAGTAGAGACGGGGTTTCACCGGGTTAGCCAGGATGGTCTCGATCTCGATCTCCTGACTTCATGATCCGCCCATCTCGGCCTCCCAAAGTGCTGGGATTACAGGCTTGAGCCACCGCGCCCGGCCCCTTTTTTTTTTTTTTTTTTAAGAGCTAGGAGTCTCACTCTGTCGCTCAAGCTGGAATGCAATGACATCATCATAGCTCACTGAAGCCTCAAACTCCTGGGCTCAAGTGGTCTTCCCACGCCAGCCTTCCAAGTAGTTAAGACAACAGGCACGCACTACAATACCCAGCTAGCTTTTTTTATTTTTTGTAGAGATAGGGTCTTGTTATGTTACCCAGGTTGGTCTCAAACTCCTGGCCTTAAGGGATCCTCCCATCTTAGCCTCCCAAAGCTGTGGCATTACAAGAGTGAGCCACAGCATCCAGCCGGCCAGTAAATATTTATTGAGCGCTTATAATATGCCAGGTTCTATACTAGGCACTGGGGAATATACTAGTGAGCAAAACGGAAATGTCTTGCACTCTCCTAGCTTACAGTCTAATGGAGGAAACTGCTCAAATACATGCACCCACTCAACATCATTTTAATACCTACTTGTATAAGCACTCTTCTCAGGACAGGAAATACAGTGACAAGCAAGACAAAGTTCCTACCCTCAGACAGTTTACATTCTAATAAAAAACTATGATACATGCCATGAAAATAAAGTTTAGGATGCGGTGATATCCACAGGGAGAGAGAAACCTGAAACGAAGTGAGGAGTCAGCAAAGACTTCTCTCAGGAAGTGATAACTGAGGTCAGAGCCTAAAAATGAGAAGGTAATGACAAGGGAAGGGGTGGTGGCAGTGAAGAACATTCCAGACAGAGGGAATAGCAAGTACAAAGGTCCTGAAGTGAGTGGGAACACCAGACATTAGGGAAATAAATGGCCAGAGTAACCAGAGGGTAGGAATGGTGCCAGATGAAGCTAACAACATAGGCACTAAAATGTAAATAAAATAAATGATCACTGTGTTGGGAATGGATTACTAGGGGTACAAGAGTGGAATCAGAGAAGCTCATTTAAAAGGCTATTACAGAGCTGAAGTCCAGAGTGGAAGCCAAATGATACACACAAATACCTGAATCAGACAGATGCCTAAAGGGCTAGGAGTTACAGAAGAGTTTAGGCCACAGGCCATGTACTCAGCCCAAAACAAGATGGAACTGAGCATAAATTAGGAAACAAAAAGGACTGCTCCATCCATGAAATGAGAAGTAGAAACAGCTCACTAGCTAGGAGAAGAGAAAGTCTTGCATTTGGGACTAGGAATGGAAAAAGTTATCTGGAAGAAACTGGATCCTAGTCCTGTACCATTCACAGATGTGAGATCTAAATTCATACTACACATGTGGTAGAGGGACCCAAGCTGACACTTTATCATAAATAAGATTCAGAACTAAAGAATGAAATAGTACCACAGTAGAAGCAAAGGAGAAACTATGCAGTAGGGAAGCTTCCACAATCTGAGGTACATAGGACTCAAGTTCAGAGTTAAAGAAAATACACACACATACACAGACAGACAAACAAACCTCCCATGAGGAAATCAGCAATGAAAGACAGCACCCCAAGAAAAAGAATACGATGAAGACAAGGAAATGCTAAAACCCTTGTACAGTGTTGATGGGAACGTAAAACGGTGTAGTTGCTATGGAAAATGTATGACATGATCCGCTAATCTCACTTCTGGATATTTATCCAAAAGAACTGAAATCAGGATCTTGAGGGACACATGTTTACTGTAGCATTATTCACAATGGCCAAGATGTAGAAACAATCTAAATGTACATCAACGGATGAATTAACAATAAAATGTAGTATACACATACAATGGAACATTATTAAGCCTTCAAAAAGGAAATCTTGCCACACGTGACAACATGGATGAACCTTGAAGCATTATGCTAAGTGAAAGAAGCCAGTCACAGGACAAATAATACATGATACCACTTACAGAGGTATATAAAATACTCAAACACACAGATGCAGAAAGTAGCATGGTAGTTGCCAGGGGCTGGGGAGAGGGGGAAACGAAGAGTTGCTATTCAGCAAGCTGATTAAGTTCTACAGGTCTGCTGTAAAAGATTGTCCTTATAGTTAATATTACAGTATGTACAACAAAAGATTTGTTAGAAGGGTAGATTTCACGTGAAGTATTCTTACCACCAAAAAAAAGTAAAATAACAATCTGGGTCAGGCTTGGTGGCTCATACCTGTAATCCCAGCACTTTGGGAGGCTGAGGCGGGTGTATCACCTGAGGTCAGGAGTTCAAGACCAGCCTGATCAACATGATGAAACCCCGTCTCCAATAAAAATACAAAAAAATTAGCTGGGCATGGTGATAGGCGCCTTAATCCCAGCTACTTGGGAGGCTGAGGCAGGAGAATTGCTTGAACCAGGGAGGAGGAGGTTGCGGTGAGCCAAGATCATGACATTGCATTCCATCCACTCTATCTCAAAAAAAAAAAAAATCTGAAAAACAAGGTTGTAGTGTCTCTAAGATAGGAACAACACAAGGATATTTACTTTCACTGCTTCTCTTCAACATTGTATTGGAGGTTCCAGCCAGAGCAATCAGGCAAAAAAAAGAAATAAAAGAAGGCTGGGCACAGTAGCTCACGCCTATAATCCCAGCACTTTGGGAGGCCAAGACAGGAGTGTTGAGACTAGCCTGGGGAACACAGTAAGACTCCATCTCTGTAAATAAAAAATATTTTAAATTTAAAAATTTTTTAATTAAGAAGTAAAAGGAATCCAGATTAAAAAGAAAAAGAAGTAAAACTGTCCCTTTTTTTTTTTTTTGGCCCAAGACAGAGTCTCGCTCTATCACCTGGGCTGGAGTACGGTGGTGCGATCTTGGCTCACTGCAACCTCCACCTCCCAAGTTCAAGGGATTCTCCTGCCTCAGCCTCCTGAGTAGCTGGGATTACAGGCCTCTGCCACCAAACCCAGCTAATTTTTTTTTTTTTTGTATTTTTAGTAGAGACAGGGTTTCACCATGTTGGCCAGGCTGGTTTCGAACTCCTGACCTCAGGTGATCCGCCCGCCTCAGCCTCCCAAACTGCTGGGATTACAGGTGTGAGGCACCACACCCGGCCTTAAAGTTGTCTTTATTCATAGATGACATGATCATCTGTGAAAAAACTATCTGATGAAATCTAAAAAATAATAGTAAATGAGTTTAGCAAGGTTGCAGAATATAATGTCAATATAGAAAAATCTATTGGTTTTTTTTTTTTTTTTTTTTTTGAGACGGAGTCTTGCTCTGTAGCCCAGGCTGGAGTGCAGTGGCGCGATCTCGGCTCACTGCAAGCTCCGCCTCCCGGGTTCACACCATTCTCCTGCCTCAGCCTCCCGAGTAGCTGGGACTACAGGCGCCCACCACTGCGCCCAGCTAATTTTTTTTGTATTTTTAGTAGAGACGGGGTTTCACCATGGTCTCGATCTCCTGACCTCGTGATCCACCCGCCTCGGCCTCCCAAAGTGCTGGGATTATAGGCGTAAGCCACCGCGCCCGGCCTGTATTTTTATATACTAGCAACAAACAATCACCAATGAAAACTACAAATACAAAGCACCAAATATAAAATCTGTAAAGATAAATCTGAAAAAAAAAAAAAGATGTGACAGATCTGAACACTGAAGACTACACATCATGGAGAGAGATTAAAGACCTAAGTAAAAGGAGTTATATATCTACCTGTCCACAGGTTAGAAGACTCAATATTGTCAGCATGCCAATTCTCCCCAAACTGATTCAATAGATTTAATGCAATCTCAATCAAAATCCCAGAAGACTTTTTGCAGAATCCAGCAAATTAGTTCTCTTTTTTTTTTTTTTTTTTGGAGACGAAGTCTTGCTCTGTCCCCCAGACAGGAGTGCAGTGGCTTGATCTCAGCTCAATGCAACCTCTGCCTCCTAAACTCAAGTGTGATCCGTCCCACCTCAGCCTCCCGAGTAGCCGCGACTGCAGGTGCACATCATGAAGCCGGGCTAATTTTTGTATTTTTGGTAAAGACAGGGTTTCGCCATGTTGCCCAGGCAACATGGGCTCAAGCAATCTGCCCACTACAGCCTCCCAAAGTGCTGGGATTACAGGGGTGGGCCACTATGCCCAGTCCAGCAAACTAGTTCTAAAATCCATATGAAAATGCAAAAGTCTTGGAATAGCAAAAAAGACTTTGAAAAACAAGTTGGAGGGCTGGCCAGAGCAGTGGCTCATGCCTGTAATCTGAGACAGTAACATCACTTGAGGCAGGAAGATCACTTGAGTGCAGGATTTCAACACCACCAGCCTGGGCAACATAGGGAGACCCTATCTCTACAAAAATAAACATAAAAATAGCGGGGAACAGTGGCCTGCTATTGAAAGGAAATAAACAGATGAGCCTCAGTTTTCTTGTCGCATAAAACAGGAACGCTATCAAAGACTACTGGGGTCACATCAAAAAGACAAAGGAGCCAAATTAAATGGGTTCCCACTGAACTACGATGAGACAATATGAACATCAATAAGAATAATGTCTATGGTGCCTGAAATATATTAAATACATAAATATCCATTAATTTATAATCACACTCTAAAACAAACAAAACACATTAGTCACTTTTGGAGGTTAGTGGGGCACTAAGTCATTTCATTATTCTAAATACAAAGATAAATAATTCTGCCTTTCCTGTACAAACCATATTTCAAAGTAATCAAAAAGTTAATGAAGGAAAAAGTCTTTATAGAAAAATTCTACCTAATAAATACAGAATAATAAAATTGGAAAAAAAATCCCTATTTTGTATGCCTTAAAATAAGAATGGATCTAGTCAACAATCATCAATGGCTGCTAAAATCACTGGATGAAAGGCTGATGGAGAACTTTTAGAAAAGGATGGATAATGTTGACAATACTCATCAAAAGTAGTGAGTGGGAAGAATAGAGGAAACTAAGAATGGAAAAAATGTTAATAATCACTGAAGCTAGATGAGTCTACATGAGAGTCAATTATATTATTCTTTCCATTTTTATTGTTGAAAATGTCCACAATTAAAAAAAAGATATGAAGCCAATTGGCATAATTAAGATGAGACAAAGCACTGGTGAGTACACAGATGTTACTATATTACTCTCTTTTTTTTTTTTGGACAGAGTTTCACAGTTTTGCGCAGGCTGGAGTGGTGAAGTGGCGTGATCTCTGCTCACCACAACCTCCGCCCCCTAGGTTCAAGCAATTCTCCTGCCTCAGCCTCCCAAGTAGCTGGGATTTCAGGCGCCTGCCACCACACCTGGCTAATTTTTGTATTTTTAGTAAAGACGGGGTTTCACCATGTTGGCCAGGCTGGTCTCAAACTCCTGACCTCAGGTGATCCACCCACCTCAGCCTCCCAAAGTGCTGGGATTACAGGCGTGAGCCACCATGCCCGCCCTACTCTCTATTTTTATCTGTGGATTTGAAATATATATACACATTTTTTTTTTTTTTTGAGACAGAGTCTCACTCTATTGCCCAGGCTGGAGTGCAGTGGCATGATCTCGGCTCACTGCAACCTCCACCTCCTGGGTTCAAGTAATTCTCCTGCCTCAGCCTCCTGAGTAGCTGGGACTACAGGCCCCCACCACCACGCCCAGCTAATTTTTGTATTTTTACTAGAGACGGGGTTTCGCCATGTTGGCCAGGCTGGTCTCGAACTCCTAACCTCAGGTGATCCACCTGCCTCCACCTCCCAAAGTGCTGGGATTACAGGTGTGAGCCACCAACCCCAGCCTTAAATATTTCACAGTAAGCACGGTTTAAGGTGGAACTAAACTACCAAAAAATTAAGTAAGATTGAAGCATACAGAAGGAATATAACTTAAAGCATTCGTTTTTTTAATCACTTATCTTTAATAATAAAATGGGTTCCTATGCAGTACCTACCTCAGACATAAACTTAAGGTTCTGTTTAACAACAACCAAAAATAATAATAATAATAATAACAGTATGGAAAAGTGTCACTAAATAACATCAAGACCTTAAATATCATGATCTTATATTCATATCCAAGCAAAAAGACCAAGAATAAGTTAAACCAACTTGTTTACAAAAATAGTTATTTATCAAGTAATCTTTTATAGTAGAGCTGCCTCAATTAACTGCCTCAGACTTAATCTCAATTGTGTAGTTTATTTCCTTTCTTTCTTACCAGGGATAAAGTATCTGAATGAATGTGTCATTAAATAAGGGATATTTTCCCAAAAACAATAAAAAAGTTTAAAAATAAAAACTGTCATTCATAAAATACCAAATAAGGCCTCTGACTGAGAAAAGAAATCTATATAATGTTTGTGCCATTAGCCCTTTTCTATTCAATCAGTCTCATCCAACTCACTCAGCCCAAACTTAAGATAGAAAAATTCTGGCCGGGCAGGGTGGCTCACACATGTAATCCCAGCACTTTGGGAGGCCGAGGTGGGTGGATCACGAGGTCAGGAGATCAAGACCATCCTGGCTAACACGGTGAAACCTCGTCTCTACTAAAAAAAATACAAAAAAATTAGCCGGGTGTGATGGCAGGCTCCTGTAGTCCCAGTTGCTCAGGAGGCTGAGTCAGGAGAATGAATGATGCGAACCCAGGAGGCGGAGCTTGCAGTGAGCCGAGATCCAGCCACTGCATTCCAGCCTGGGCAACAGAGCGAGACTCCGTCTCTTAAAAAAATAAATAAGGCCGGGCGCGGTGGCTCAAGCCTGTAATCCCAGCACTTTGGGAGGCCGAGACGGGCGGATCACGAGGTCAGGAGATCGAGACCATCCTGGCTAACATGGTGAAACCCCGTCTCTACTAAAAATACAAAAAACTAGCCGGGCGTGGTGGCGGGCGCCTGTAGTCCCAGCTACTCGGAGGCTGAGGCAGGAGAATGGCGTGAACCTGGGAGGTGGAGCTTGCAGTGAGCCGAGATCGCGCCACTGCACTCCAGCCTGGGTGACACAGCGCGAGACTCCGTCTCAAAAAAATAAATAAATAAATAAATAAATAAATAAATAAATAAAATAAATAAATAAATAAAAAGAAAAATTCTGAAGTGTAAAGTGGTTTTGAATTTTACCAATATATGAAATTATACATAAAAATTACTATATAAAGTAATATTTAACAAATTATATACTCAAAGTAGAATTTTCTATTTGTCTTTAATATGTATTCAATATAAATGCATATGATATATTTCATCATGTTTGACACTCTTCTTTTATCCCTTTTTACTACAATCACCATGACATAAGAAAATTTAGGTTTCAACTGATGTTAAAGCACATTTCTATAACTGGTGGCTTTTTAAAAATTTACATACTATATATTTGACTTTTTTTTTTAATGTATATATTTTTTGAGACAGAGTCTAGCCCTGTTGCCCAGGCTGGAGTGCAATGGCACAATCTCGGCTCACTGCAACCTCCGCCTCCCGGGTTCAAGTGATGTTCCTGCCTCATCCTCCTGAGTAGCTGGGATTACAGGCACGCGCCTCCACACCCCACTAATTTTTGTATTTTTAGTAGAGACGGGGTTTCACCACGTTGGCCAGGCTGGTCTCAAACTCCTGACCTCATGATCCACCCACCTCAGCCTCCCAAAGTGCTGGGACTACAGGAGTGAGCCACCGCGCCCAGCATATTTGACATTTTAAAAGACAACAGAAAACAAATACTTCTAAATCCACAGATTACCCCACCTGTACCCCCACTTTCAGCTGAAAGGTTTTAAGAAAAATCTTACAGGTTATGAGGACCAGATGGAGCTTAAAAACAGATCCAGAATTCTTTTGTTTTTTAAGTTTAATTTAAAAGGGTTCTATGAGCCAGAGGAATTCCCAATTCACTTTGAAATTACCATACCTATTTTGCCATATCAAACATTTCAACTGTTAATTAAATGAACTACATAATATCCTTAAAAATCAGCCAGAGAGGAGAAAAACAAATCTCATCTTCATTATTGACTTCAAACCAAAACTTACTCTTTCAAAGTAGTTCAACCTACTAAATATGTCTACTATAAGTTTTCTTAGAAAGTAGTATTCCTGGCCGGGCGCGGTGGTTCAAGCCTGTAATCCCAGCACTTTGGGAGGCTGAGATGGGCGGATCACGAGGTCAGGAGATCGAGAACATCCTGACTAACATGGTGAAACCCTGTCTCTACCAAAAAAACACAAAAAACTAGCCGGGTGACGTGGCGGGCGACTATAGTCCCAGCTACTCGGGAGGCTGAGGCAGGAGAATGGCATAAACTCGGGAGGCGGAGCTTGCAGTGAGCTGAGATCCGGCCACTGCACTCCAGCCTGGGCGACAGAGCTAGACTCCGCCTCAGAAAAAAAAAAAAAAGTAGTATTCCTTCTTTTTCATTCCTGAAATGGAATTTCTTATACTTAAACTAAGTTATGGAGAATTGTTAGCTATGTATCAGTTATGGTAAACTGCTAAAATTAAATTATCACTTTTGTTTATGGTACATATAACACATTCTTATAGGCTTTAAAACTGAGTTTTCTTTCACAAAAATTTAAATGTAAAAGTAGGCAATCACTAAAGCTGAAGTCTCATGGTACATAAACTTCGTATTAACTTTGACACCAAATAAGGATGAAAGATAGCATGCAAATCTTCCGTTCACAAAACAGTGGCAAAACTTTGTATTTTTAAATTGGTATAATTTTATGAATCTCAAACATTTATTGGGAATATTCAAGTTTACCTAATTAATCACCCAGAAAGCCAGCAGCATGGCCAAAAGTTGTATTCAGTAGTCTTGGTGTATTCAGTAGTCACTGTGAAAACCTTTCATTTCTTTACCAATTGGCAATGGCTCAGTTTCTATTTTCCAATTATGTTTTGGAATAAAGTCTATGACCATTAACTATGCATCTTTGTTGCTATCTCATAGCCAGTGCACTGTACATATTTAAAGAGAAAAAAATAAAGGATTGAATTTTCTGTTCATTCATTCATGCATTCACTTATTTGACCATTTGGAGCCATGTAAGAAGCTCACAGACTCAGAAGCTCTTCAGCTCTTCCTCAGACGCAAGTCACTGTTGGTCACTAATGCTGACAAAGTACTTTCCGACACATCATCTTTCCTTAGGCTCAAAAATGATTCTCGAGTTATTTGAAGGATCTCTCTCAAGCCTTTGTTTTCTTGTTCAAGTTGAAATATTAGTTCTTGTTCCTTGCAACCCTGTTGCTGATCAATTTCAATGGCTTTCTTCATTACTGCTGCCACTTCAGTTATCTGGTCAACATGTGCTTGTAGTTCCTTGGAGTGCTGCTCTTGTTAACTTCATTATTATTCCTGGATCATCTTTTTGCTAGCCAGTAGCAATCTAAACATTTGTTATCGGCCAGGCACGGTGGCTCATGAGGTCAGGAGATCGAGACCATCCTGGCTAACAAGGTGAAACCCCATCTCTACTAAAAAATACAAAAATTAGCTGGGCGTGGTGGCAGGGGCCTGTAGTCCCAGCTACTCGGTGAACCCGAGAGGCAGAGCTTGCAGTGAGCCGAGATTGCGCCTCTGCACTCCAGCCTGAGCAACAGAGCGAGACTCCGCCTCAAAAAAAAAAAAAAAAATTGTTGTCTATACTTGCTCATTTTAAGTTCCAAGGCTGCCTGATGTTCTTCCAGGGATGTACGCAATTCTTTTGTTTCTTGTTGCAATTCTCTGATATGTCTGCTTTATTGCTGGATTCCCATAACTAATGTGGACCATGGCGGATGTCTTGTGACTTCATTAAGTTCTTGAATTTCTTCCTGATACTGCTTCATGGCTTCTACTCGCTTGTTGAGAGCTGTGGTTTGCTCAATCAGAGACTCTGCTGCATCGTTGTGATCTCTTAATCTTTCAACAAGAGTTTTAGCATCAGCAAGTGCCTTATCAATTGTGCAACTCATTTCTAAAGATATATCCTGCTTAGTCCCTCGGAGCCGTCAGCTGTGGTGATGAGGACTCAAAGCCTCTATCAACCCGGACCTATGCACCCAAGGGAACAGACTCCGTGCCCCTAGTCCGCCTCCTCAGCAAACAGACGCTGAACCAGATGGAGGCAGCGGAGGGGTGGCCATGAAGCCAGTAGCGTTCAGCCCCATCACCGGATTGGGGAGACACCTCTGCCAACCGCCTCCGACTGGCGCGCCCGGAGGATTCCAGCCTTGCGAGAATTCCTTCCTCCCGTTACGGTGGGCAGAGCTGACCACTAGCAGCTTTGCGCAAGACGGCGAAGCGGGGCCCTTCCAACTTAAAAGTATTCTGAGGTTCCTGAATTATTCAGGAAGGCAAAGATATTAATCTTGGACTTCAGTAAGCATGCATGTTAAAAATTTAACAATTAACTACTAAACAGAGAAATAGAATGTTCAACTTAAAAATCAGAAGAAAAAAGAACTCCATATATACAACAGAATGCAAATAAGAAGTGTGGTCACCGTGGCTCACACCTGTAAGCCCAACACTTTCGGAGGCCAATGTGAGAAGACTGCTTGAGACCAGGAGTTCAAGACCAGCCCGGCCAACATAGTGAGACTCCATCTCTACAAAAAAAAATTTAAATTAGTTGGGCCTAGTGGTACAGCTGAAGAGGGAGGATCACTTGAGCCTGGGAGGTTGAGGCTGAAGTGAGCTAGGATTATGCCACTGCACTCCAGCCTGGGCAAGAGAGTGTGACCTAAAAAAAAAAAAGAGTCTCTAAAAAAAAAAGGAAAAAGAAAAAAAAAAAGTGTGGTTCAAGGCTAGGCACAGTGGCTCATGCCTGTAATCCTGGCACTTTGGGAGGCTGAGGCAGGTGGATCACTTGAGGCCAGAAGTTCAAGACCAGCCTGAGTAACATGGCAAAACCCCGTATCTACAAAGAATACAAAAATTAGTCCAGCATGGTGGCACATGCCTGTAGTCCCAATTGCTCAGAAGGCTGAGGCAGGAGGATAGATTGAGCCCAGGAGTTTGAGGCTGCAGTAAGCCATGATTGCACCACTGCACTCCAGCCAGGGCAACAGAGAGACACAATGTCAGGGGAAAAAATATATATTTAAAAAAAAAAAAAAAGTGTGGTTCAAAAAACATGTATAAATGAAAACAGCAGAAATAAGTCTAAACTATCAGTAATCACATTAAATATGAAAAGATTATATTCATCAAGACAATCAGATTTTTGAAATACAACTATGTACAGCTTACCAAGTCAGAGGGCTGACAATTTAAAAGATGGTTTTTAAAAAATGTGCTACGGCCGGGCGCGGTGGCTCAAGCCTGTCATCCCAGCACTTGGGGAGGCCGAGATGGGCGGATCACGAGGTCAGGAGATCGTGACCATACTGGCTAACACGGTGAAACCCCGTCTCTACTAAGAAATACAAAAAATAGCCGGGCGAGGTGGCGGGCGCCTGTAGTCCCAGCTACTCGGGAGGCTGAGGCCGGAGAATGGCGTGAATCCGGGAGGCGGAGCTTGCAGTGAGCTGAGATCCGGCCACTGCACTCCAGCCTGGGCTACAGAGCGAGACTCCGTCTCAAAAAAAAAAAAAAAAGAAAAAGAAAAGAAAAGAAAATAAAATAAATAAAAAAAAAAAATTTAAAAATGTGCTACACAAACATTAATCAAAAAATCTGGCCGGGCGCGGTGGCTCACGCCTGTAATCCCAACAGTTTGTGAGGCCGAGGCGGGCGGATCACAAGGTCAGGAGATGGAGACCATCTTGGCTAACACGGTGAAACCCTGTCTCTGCTAAAAATACAAAAAATTAGCTGGGCGCGGTGGCGGGCGCCTGTAGTCCCAGCTACTCGGGAGGCTGAGACAGGAGAATGGCATGAACCCAGGAGGCGGAGCTTGCAGTGAGCCGAGATCGCGCCACTGCACTCCAGCCTGGGCGATGAGCAAGACTCCATCTCAAAAAACAAACAAACAAAAAAAAATCTTATTGGTATTCATTCATTAATATTAGTAACACAGACAAAAAGATTTAAAGTGAAAAAGCCAGGCACAGTGGTGCACGACTGTAGTTCCAGCTACCCAGTAGGCTGAGGCAGGATGATTGCTTGAGCCCATAAGTTTGAAGCCAGGCTGGGTTATAACATAGCAAGACCCTACCTCAAAAAAAATAAATACTTAAAAGCAAAAGGCATTAATATGTGATCATAAAGAGAGAGCCCACAGGATTTATCAAAAGAGAACCGCTTACACCTGGAGTGAGATACTCCTCTCCATCATGAACAGGTGTGTCAGCAGGGGATCTAGGTAAGAACGCCCCTGCTCCCTCCCGACACTCCCACCCTCACCTCCAGTGCCTGCCTGCTCTCCACCAGGCCTAATCTCTTCAGGTTCTTTATCTCTGCTTATGCTGTCCATCAAAGAAGCCCCAGACTCCCACATCTCTCATCTCCCACATTATTATTATTATTATTATTATTTTGAGACACAGTCTAGTTCTGTTGCCCAGGCTAGAGTGTGCAGTGGCGCAGTCTCAGCTCACTGCAACCTCAACCTCCCAGGTTGAAGCGATTTTCCTGCTTCAGCCTCCTGAGTAGCTGGGATTACAGGAGGACATCACCGCGCCTGGCCAATTTTTGTATTTTTAGTAGAGATGGGTTTTCACCAAGTTGATCAGGCTGGTCCCAAACTCCTGACCTCAGGCGATCCACCCACCTCAGCCTCCCAAAGTGCTGGGATTACAGGCATGAGCCACCACGCCCAGCCTCATCTCCCACATTCTAATCCCCACACTGTTCTGCATATCTCTAGCTCTGTCTCCATGTGTCACCCACCTCTCCAAATTTTGAAACGCTTCCACTGTTCCCTACATTTTCAGCAACTTCTCTGAATATTCCCTTCAACTTCTTGCTCTAATTAAAAGCTGGTTTTCCTCTGGGGCCACACTGGCCTCTGAGGCCCTAAAGTGGTATAAGTTACCTTCCCGATACCTCTCATACCACTGGACCTGGGGGTGAGGTAAATGTCCTCCTTGCTCCTCACAGATGTTTCCAAATCTGTCTCCCTCCTTATTCCCTAAAAAAACACAAAACATTATATTGAATATCCTATGAAAATCCTATTACGCATTACCTGGCTTACTGTGACTTTCTATACTACTATCTTAACTCTCAGTGATTTCACAAAGATAATCTTTCCATATCCTATCTCTCTGAATTCCTTGTCTCAGTTCTTTACATTTCTCACCTCCACTGATCTTGTCCTTCACCCCCTCAGCCCATGACCATGCTTTCACAATATCAATTATCTCCCACTGTCCAACAATGACCCACTATCTTCATGGTTCAGTCTCTCACATACCCAAACTCCAGCAGCTTCTGATCCCACCAGGACCTTCCATCCACTGCTTCTCCCATCTTTTCACCATCTCTTAGCCATTTCATGTCCTCCCCTCCTTAACTGGTTTGAATTCCACAGTATGTTATACCACTACCTTGCATACACAGGTACCCTCTATCCCTTGCCCTTCTCCTGCTTCGTTCGGCTATATTGGCAAAACCCCTCCCTGGTTAAATCCACTCCAAATTTACACCCCTGCAGCTGAATACAGCTGGAGGAAATAAACCATACTGACTGATCTCACTTTAAATTTATAACCACAAAAGCCAGGCATGGTAGCTCACACCTATAATCCCAGCACTTTGGGAGGCCAAGGCAGGCAGAACACCTGAGGTCAGCAGTTTGAGACCAGCCTGGCCCAGTGAAACCCCATCTCTACTAAAAATACAAAAATTAGTTGGGCATGATGGTGTGTGCCTGTAATCCAAGCTACTGGGAGGCTGAGGCAGGAGAATGGCTTGAACCAAGGAGGTGGAGGTTGCAGTGAGCCAAGATTGCGCCACTGCACTCCAGTCTGGGAGACAGAGCGGAATAAATAAATAACCACAGGCTGGGCATGGTGGCTCACACCTGTAATCCCAGCACTTTGGGGGACCGAGGCAGGCGGATCACTTGCGGTCAGGAGTTTGAGACCAGCCTGGCCAACATGGTGAAACCCCGACTCTACTAAAAAAAAAAATACAAAAATTAGCCAGGCATGATGGCATGCACCTGCAATCCCAGTTACTTGGGAGTCTGAGGCACAAGAATCACTTGAACCTGGGAGGCAGAGGTTGCAGTGAGATCGCACCACTGCACTCCAGCCTGGGAGACAGAGCAAGACTCTGTCTCAAAAAAAAAAAAAAAAAAAAACAAAATTGTAACTGCGAACCTCAAGAGGCTCTCAATGTTCCCTGGCAATCATACAATATTTCCCTGCTTCAGCCATTCTCCCATTCTCCTAAACAATTTAACACCTTTTCCTCTTTACACAAACCTCCATCACCCTCCTCATCCTCACTCTCGGCTGAGCACTTTATTTCCTAATTCACTGAGAATATTAAAACAATCAGAAGAAAATCTTCACAAACTCCCACTGCCAATTCAATCCACCTACTTGATGGGTGGGTTGCAGATATATTTTGAAGATTATATCAACAGGAATTGGAGATATATTTGATGTGAGGTATGAGGAAGAAAAGGGAATCAAAGACAACTTTTAGATCTTTCCTCAAATATTAGTTTCTCAACAAGGCCTTCCCTCACTACATCTGAATCTGTGTCTCTCTCCGTCTCTATCACACACACAAACACACACATTTATATACTTACATGCTCACACAATCTCCCCCTCCTTTGGTGGGGTGGTTTTTTTTTTTGGAAATACCATTTATTACCCCGTGAAACACTAAACAGTTCACTCCTTCACTTAATATCTGCCCTCTCCACTAGAATATAAGCTGCATTCAGGCAAGAATTTTCATGCTTAGTTTACTCTTATGTACCTGGCTCATAATAGGCACTCAGTAAAACTTTATTAAAGAAATGAATGGGCTTGGCGTGGTGGGTCACACCTGTAATCCTAGCACTTTGAGAGGCTGAGGCAGGCAAATCACCTGAGGTCGGGAGTTCCAGACCAGCCTGACCAACATGGAGAAACCCTGACTCCACTAAAAATACAAAATTAGCTGAGCATGGTGGCACATGCCTGTAATCCCAGCTATTTGGGAGGGTGAGGCAGGAGAATTGCTTGAACCTGGGAAGTGGAGGTTGCGGTGAGCTGAGATCGCGCCATTGCACTCCAGCTGGGCAACAAGAGCGAAACTGTCTCAAACAAACAAAAAAAATACGAAAACATACACTTTTAAATAGGCATAAGTGTAAGCAGAACAATCTGAAGGCACACAAGGCTTATAACAGAGGTTACTTCTGGAGAGAGTAATGTTAATTAGGACAGTGTTATCTGGAAAGGGCTAGTGTTAGGGATCAAGGTAAAGGGGAAATTTTGCTTCACACACTCTTCATTTCTATAATGCTTGAATTTTTTCATTATTCATAAATTACCCTGAAGTGAAAGATAAGATGAATAAGCACTTCATACAGTATAAAAATTCTTGTATCAGCACAAAATATTTTTCGAAGGATACAAAAGGGAAAGTGCTATCCATGGGGAAGAAAACTGGGAGACTGTCTTCACCATTTATTTCTGTACTGTCCAATTTTGTTTACTGCATGCATGCACTGCTTTAAAAATTTTTAAGTGCATTTTTAAAACTACACTAGGACAAGAACTATTGTGAAAGTATGTAACACATTTTAATGGCTAAAAGCAGCATTTGCATCCACCCGAAAGACTTCAGTGATGTTTGAGGAGTCACCAACTGACTTGGAAGGCACTGCAGGCAGAGTTCACAGAATAGGTAAAGGCACAGAGGCACCGCAAGAGACAGGAGAGTTCAGGACAAAGCTGCGGAGCACAGGGAGAGAGGACCTTCAGAAGATATCTGAATAATCACCAGTTTCTGAATGCATACAGTTTCCACTGCTTATTCAAAGAAAATAACCAAATTTAGACTTACATATGGCTGTTTGTTCTGCTTAAAAGCTACTGTCTGACTCCAAATCATGATATAATGAAATGGCATGTCTACCTATAAACCTGGAAGAATATATTCATCAGTTCAAGATGGTTCAATCCTGACTGGAGGATAAAATTCTAAATAATTACTTTGGATCGCCTATTCTCATCTATCTTCTTTTGAACACCCCATAAAACCAAGATGCAATAAGCATAAAACAATGATAATACATAAATCGCATACTATCAAATGTAAAAAGTAGGCTTCTCTGACCCAGTTTTCAAAAAATTCTCATTGTGGCAATTATAGCAAATGTCTCATAACAGGGCAGAATGAAGAAAGATGATCTAAATCTCAGCTAAAACTAGAGTCACTATTGCCATTAATTCTTAGGAATTAATTAAACATTGATAATATACTGATTTCTGCCAAAGATAAACTGATTTTATGTATACATGTTTCTAATTTATTGATTTGAGAGCATCAATTAAAAGCAAAGTATCAACACTGACAGAGTCAAATCTTTATTGACCATAAACATAGGTTTTGTTGCCTCTCCACTCCTACTTGGAAAAACTAAGCAAAATTTCCTTCCAATTCAGGCCACATGTGGCAAAAATAATTACAACTATAGTATTAGCTAACAGTTATTGAGTGCATGCTACATGTACTCATGGAGTGTTTTACAGCAATTAAAATTCAATAGTCATAACTCAACAAAAAGACAATCCAATTTGAAAATGGGCAAAGGACTTAATAGACATTTCTCCAAGAAGATATACAAATGGCCAACAAGCACATGAAAAGATGTTCAACATCACTAGTCATTAGAGAAATGCAAATAAAAAGCATGAGATACCACTTCACATCTACCAGGATGGCTAAAATTAAAAACAACAACAACAACAAATATTGACAAGGATGTGGAGAAATCAGAATCCTCATACCTTGCTGGTAGGAATTTAAAATGGTACAGCCGTTATGGAAAACTGTATGGTGGTTTGTCAAAAAGTTAAATATAGAATTACTATATGTACACTATGACACCAGCTTTTGAGGGAAAAAAAAAAGAATTACTATATGACCCAGCAATTCCACTTTTAGGTATAGACACAAAAGAACTCAAAACAGGTATTCAAACAAATACTATACATGAATATTCAGAGTAACCTTATTCACAATAGGCAAAGGTGGAAAAGACACAATTAACCATCAATAGACAAACAAATTTTTTTTTTTTTTTTTTGAGGCAGAGTCTTGCTCTGTCTCCCAGGTTGGTGCCATCTTGGCTCACTGCAACCTCTGCCTCCCAGGTTCAAGTGATTCTCCTGTCTCAGCTTCCCGAATAGCTGGGATTACAGGCGCATGCCACCACGCCTGGCTAATTTTTGTATTTTTAATAGAGGTAGGGTTTTACCATGTTGGCCAGGCTGATCTCAAACTCCTGACCTCAGGTGATCCACCCGCCTCGGCCTCCCAAAGTGCTGAGATTACAGGTGTAAGCCACTGTGCTCGGCCGATAAACAGATTTTTTAAAATGACTTGGAAGGCATTGTGGGCAGAGTAGTATATCCAAACAACGGAGTAGTATTTAGCCATAAAGAGGAATGTGGTTCTCGGTCAGGCATGGTGTTTTACGCGTGTAATCCCAGCACTTTGGGAGGCTGAGGTGGGAGGTTCACTTGAATTTGAGGCTGCAGATAGCTGTAATCACACCACTACACTCCAGCCTGGTCAACAGAGTGAGATTTTGTCTCAAAAAAAAGAGAGAGAGAGGAATGAGGTTCTGATACATGAGACCAGTGGTTAAGCCTCAATATTATGCTATGTCAGAAAAGGCAGAAATAAAAGGTCATATATTGTGTGATTCCATTTATATGAAATATACAGAATAGGTACATCCACACAGACAGAAAGCAAATCGGTGGTTGCCAGAAATGAGAGGAGGAAATAAAGAGTAAATATTTAATGAATATAGGGTCTCCTTTGGGGGCAATGAAAAAGTTCTGAAATCGGCCAGGCGTGGTAGATCATGCCTATAAATCCCAGCACTTTGGGAGGCCAAGGACGGCAGATCACCTGAGGTCAGGAGTTCGAGACCAGCCTGACCTATATGCTGAAACCCCATCTCTACTAAAAATACAAAAATTAGCCAGGTGTGGTGGCGTGTGCCTGTAGTCCCAGCTACTTGGGAGGCTCAGACAGGAGAATCACTTGAGCCCGGGAGGCGGAGATTGCAGTGAGCAGAGATCGTGCCACTGCAGTCCAGCCTGGGCAACAGAGTGAGACTCTGTCTCAAAAAAAAAAAAAAATTTTGAACTAGATAGAGGTGATGGTTGTAGGCACAAAACGGTTAATTTTTGTTTTGTTTTGTTTTGAGATGGAGTCTCGCTCTGTCGCCCAGGCTGGAGTGCAGTGGTACGATCTAGGCTCATTGCAACCTCCGCCTCCCGGGTTTCATGCCATTCTCCTACCTCAACCTCCTGAGTAACTGGGACTACAGGCGCCCACCACCAGACCCGGCTAATTTTTTTTTGTATTTTTAGGAGAAACAGGGTTTCACCGTGTTAGCCAGGATGGTCTCAATCTCCTGACCTCGTAATCCACCTGCCTTGGCCTCCCAAAGTGCTGGGATTACAGGCGTGAGTCACCAATGCCTGGCCGGTTAATTTTATGTTATATGAATTTCAACTCAAACATAAAATCTGGAGCCAGGCGCAGGGGCTCACGCCTGTAATCCCAGCACTTTGGGAGGCCAAGGTGTGCAGATCATGAGGTCAGGAGTTCAAGACCAGCCTGACCAACATGGTGAAACCCTGTCTCTACTAAGAACATTTTAAAAAATTAGCCAGGCCTGGTAGCGCATGCCTGTAACCCCAGTTACTCAGGAATCTGAGGCAGGAGAATCGCTTGAACCCGGGAGGCGGAGGTTGAAGTGAGCCAAGATCCTGCCACTGCACGCCAGCCTGGTTGACAGAGGGAGACTCCATCTCAAAAAAAAAAAAAATAAAATAAAATAAAATCTGATGGGCAGAGAGGCTCATGCCTGTAATCCCAGCACTTTGGGAGGCTGAAGCCGGAGGATAGCTGAGCCCAGGAGTTCAAGACCAGCCTGTGCAACACAGCAAGATCCTGTCTCTACAAAAATTTTAAAATTAGCCAGGCATGATGGCATCTACTTGTAGTCCCAGCTACTTGGGAGACAGAGGCAAGAGGATTGCTTGACCCCAGAAGGTCGAGGCTGCATTAAGCCATGATCATGCCACTGCACTCTAGCCTAGGTGACAGGGCTAGACCCTGTCTCAAAAAAATAAAAAAAATAAAAAAATAAAAAATAAAAATAAAATAAAATAAAATAAAATAAAATAAATAAAATAAAATAAAATAAAATAAAATAAAATAAAGTAAAATTGGCCAGGCGCGGTGGCTCACGCCTGTAATCCCAGCACTTTGGGAGGCAATGGCAGGCAGATCATGAGGTCAGGAGATAGAGATCATACTGGCTAAAACGGTGAAACCCGTCTCTACTAAAAAATACAAAAAATTAGCCGGGCGTGGAGGCACGTGCCTGTAGTCTCAGCTACTCAGAAGGCTGAGGCAGGAGAATAGCTTGCAACTGGGAGGTGGAGGTTGTGAGATTGAGCCACTGCACTCCAGCCTGGGTGACAGAGTGAGACTCCGTCTCAAAAGAAGAATAAACAAAAATAAAATAAAATAAAGATTAATTCAAAATAAATATCTCAGCACTTTGGGAGGCCGAGGCGGGTGGATCACAAAGTCAGGAGTTTGAGACCAGCCTGGCCAACATGGTGAAACCCCATCTCTACTAAAAATACAAAAATTAGCCAGGCGTGGTGGCGAGCACCTATAATCCCAGCTACTCGGGAGGCTAAGGCAGGGGAATCGCTTGAACCCTGGAGCTGGAGGTGGCAGTGAACTGAGATCGTGCCATTGCGCTCCAGCCTGGGTGTCAAGAGCAAGACTCTGTCTCAAAAAATAAATAAACAAAATCCAATAACCATGACAACCCTATAGTAGGGATTACTACTGCATCCATTTTACTGATACAGAAACATAAACTCAAGAGAAATTAAATGACTTGACCAAGGGAGTAGGTAGGGGAGTAGACTCAAATCCAGATTTGTGTACTCAATGGCTTGTGCTTTTAACTAACATCTCATACAGCTTCCCTATTTTAATAAGTTAAAAGAATAATATTGGAAATATACATAGAAATAACTATACTATCAATATTGGCCTGATCATATTATACATAGAAATATTATAACTATGCTATCAATACTGGCCTGATCATAACTAACACCATTCAGTAGATACACATTTCAGGCATCAGAAACTTCAGCTGCCAAGAAGGTTAATAATATACTTGGGGCTATTTCACAATGGAAATAATTAGCCAGTACAGTGTGAAAGGATGATGTGTTCTCATTTTCACTGCCCAATGAAAAATGTAATCATATAAAAATTGAATATAATTCTACTTAGTCTTGCTGAAATGTTAAGATTTCAGGTAACAAGTAATCAGAATGAAAGTACCAAATATCTTCCCTTTTCTCAGGAGCTTTTTCATCAGGCTAGAGACCAAATACACATTCAGTACTCATTGTCATGAATTATTCCCTATGCTCCCAAATTACAATAACATCATATAATAATATCCTGTAGTCTAATTTATAGGATCATCATAACATTATGGACTGGTAGTCTAATGACAAATGCCAAATATCAACTTCAAAAATTCCTAGATACAATACAACCTTTGAGTAATAACAGAGGTGAAAAAGATTAACCAACTAAGCCTTGTTTAAAGCATTATCAACTTAAGAAGTCAGACAGACGGCTGGGCGCGGTGGCTCAAGCCTGTAATCCCAGCACTTTGGGAGGCCAAGGTAGGTGGATCACGAGGTCAGGAGATCGAGACTATCCTGGCTAACATGGTGAAACCCCGTCTCTACTAAAAATACAAAAAACTAGCCGGGCGTGGTGGCGGGCGCCTATAGTCTCAGCTACTTGGGAGGCTGAGGCGGGAGAATGGCGTGAACCCGGGAGGCGGAGCTTGCAGTGAGCCGAGATCGCGCCACTGCACTCCAGCCTGGGAGCACAGCGAGACTCCGTCTCAAAAAAAAAAAAAGTCAGACAGCCATCTCAAACCTAGTGTGTCCAGTGTGTATATTCTAGATGAACAAAAAAAAAAAAAAAGAAGAAAGAAAACCTCGTGTGTGCTGATAAGATTAATAAAACACAGGGCTGGGCACAGTGGCTCATACCTGTAATCCCAGCACTTTGGGAAACCGAGGCAGGTGGCTCACAAGGTCAGGAGTTCAAGACCAACCTGGCCAAGACAGTGAAACCCATCTCTACTGAAAATACAAAAATTAGCCAGGCGCAGAACTGCTTGAATCTGGGCAGCAGTGAGCCGAGATTGCACCACTGCACTCCAGCCTGGGCGATAGAGTGAGTCTCCATCTCAATACAAAAAAAAAGATTAACAAAACACCGGCCAGGTGCAACAGTTCACACCTGTAATCTCAGCACTTTGAGAGGCCAAAGCCTATGGACTGCTTGAGGCCAGGAATTCAAGACCAGCCTAGGAAACATAGCAAGACCCTGTCTCTATAAAAAAAATTTAAAAATTAGCAGAGCATGGTGGCACGCACCTGTAGTCCCAGCTGCTAGGAAGACTGATGTGGGAGGATCACTTGAGCCCAGGATTTGGAGGCTGCAATGAGCCATGATCACATCACTGCACTCCAACCTGAGGGACAGAGCAAGACCCTGACTTAAATGAAATCAGGGGCAGGCATGGTGGCTCACGCCTGTAATCCTAGCACTTTGAGAGGCCGAGACAGGCAGATAACCTGAGGTCAGGAGTTCAAGACCAGCCTGGCCAACATGGTGAAACCCCGTCTCTACTAAAAATACAAAAAATTAGCTGGGTGTGGTGGTGGGCACCTGTAATCCCAGCTACTCGGGAGGCTGAGGCAGGAGAATCACTTGAACCTGGGAGGCGGAGGTTGCAGTGAGCCAAGATTGTGCCATTGAACTCCAGCATGGGCGACAGAGTGAAACTCTGTCACAAAAACAAAACAAAACAAAACAAAAATCAGGCCAGGTGCAGTGGCTCATGCCTGTAATCCAAGCATTTTGGGAGGCCGAGACGGAAGGATCATTTGAGGCCAGGAGTTTGAGACCAGCCTGGACCCCGTCTCTATAAAAAATTTAAAAATTAGCAGTACCAGATGGCGAGCTACTTGCGAGGCTAAGGCAGGAGGATCACTTAAGCCCGGGGAGGTGGAGGTTGCCGTGAGCCAAGATTGTGCCACTGCACTCCAGCCTAGGAGACAGAGCAAGACCCGGTCTCAAAAAAAAAAAAAAAAAAAAAAAAAAAACACGTTTAAGCCAAATTACTGGCTTCATCTGCAGTGTTATGTCCCACCTACCATTCAGCTACAATACTTTAACTTCCCATCATTACATTAGTTACAGATGAGTTTCACTGTTTTCATCACATGTCACAAATCCCCTTATGAAGAAATGCTATACAAAGGGCTCCTGCAGGACATACAGGTAGATTACAAGAGCAATTTACTATAAAAATGTAACTAGATATCCAAACAAGGTAAGCAGAAGAGTCACTTCTGCCACACACTAATGTACATTTTGAACCATTTTTAACAGTAGGCCAGGAAGAGCCAGAAGTGGGCTAACCATACTGACATGCTATGATCAGAGACCAAGTGGTAATGTAAGGAAAAGTACTGCTCAACTACAGAGGGTAGCCTTAAAACAACAGCAAGTCAT
>NC_037679.1:8495844-8553344 GCF_003255815.1 Theropithecus gelada | reverse complement strand
GATGAAATGAAAGGCCGGGTGCGGTGGCTCAAGCCTGTAATCCCAGCACTTTGGGAGGCCAAGGCGGGTGGATCACGAGGTCAGGAGATCGAGACTATCCTGGCTAACATGGTGAAACCCCGTCTCTACTAAAAATACAAAAAACTAGCTGGGCGTGGTGGCGGGCACCTGTAGTCCCAGCTACTTGGGAGGCTGAGGCGGGAGAATGGCGTGAACCCGGGAGGCGGAGCTTGCAGTGAGCCGAGATCACGCCACTGCACTCCAGCCTGGGAGACACAGCGAGACTCCGTCTCAAAAAAAAAAAAAAAAAAAAAAGAAGATGAAATGAGAGGCTAGGCTCATCCTAAGAGACAGTTCACTGCAGCTCTTTCAACCTATTATATTTAGTATTATGTTACAGTTTGCACAGTGTATAAGGAGAGAGAGAAAATGGAGCCAAATGACTTCAAACAATTTTACTTTCTATTCTATGTATTCCAGGTATCTGCTTGATATTTAAAGCATACAGCAGACACTAAATTTTTTTTTCATCGAATGCGGAAAGATACAGAAGGTAAGCAGTAAGCAGCAGCTCATACATGTAAAACATGTTTAAATGAGAAAAGTACCCTAAATTTCAATCAAAGGCAGCAAAGTGTACTAAAAATCTTGACAGATAACATATACAGCATTCTTAAGACGATCATCCATATTTGCACATGACTGGAAAGAACTGTATGTAACAAATGGTTCCTTCCACACTGGATACAAGAAAACTGGGTAAAACATTTCCTTTTGAATCATTTCCACCCTAAGTGTCCTGCTAGCAATTAAGAAAAAGTCAATAGAGAAAGCACTATCAAGTGCTACCTTCAGGTAGCCTATGATAAAATCACTACTTAAAAGTAACCAAGTCTCAGCAGGCCACAGTGGTTCACACATGTAATCTCAGCACTTTGAGTGGCTGAGGCGGGTGGATCACTCGAGACCAGGAGTTCGAAATCAGCCTGGTCAAAATGGCGAAACTTCATCTCTACTAAAACTACAAAAATTAGCCAGGTGTGGTGGTGCATGCCTGTAGTCTCAGCTAATTGGAGGCTGAGGCAGGAAAATCGCTTAAACCCAGGAGGTGGAGGTTGCAGTGAACTGAGATCGTGCCACTGCACTCCAGCCTGGGTGACAGAACAAGACTGTCTCCAAAAAAATAAATAAAAAATACAACGGTTCCACTTCCGGCCTCCGGGGGTTGACGACATAGCTGGTCGTACCATTATCCAAAAGAAGGACCAGGAGGATGACAGCGTTATTGCTGCACACTTAAGTCAAGGAGAAGAAGCCCGAGGAAGATTGACCAAATTTTGTAATTCTAGAAACATGGTCCATGGATCAGTGACATTCAGGGATGTGGCCATTGACTTCTCTCAGGAGGAGTGGGAGTGCCTGCAGCCTGATCAGAGGACCTTGTACAGGAATGTGATGTTGGAGAACTACAGCCACCTGATCTCACTGGGAAGTTCCATTTCTAAGCCAGATGTAATTACGTTACTAGAGCAAGAGAAAGAGCCCTGGATTGTTGTAAGGAAAGAAACAAGCAGATGGTATTCAGATTTGCAGTCAAAATACGGACCTGAGAAAGTATCTCCAGAAAATGATATTTTTGAAATAAATTTACCCAAACATGTTATAAAGCAAATAAGGAAAAATAAAATAAAATAAATAAAAATAAAAAATAAAAGTAACCAAGCCTACTCAAAATACTAAACATATAATTACCATAGGATCCAGCAATTCTACTTCTGTGTAAATCGAAGAAAAAAAAAAATGAAAGGAGGGTGATATAGTTTGGATCTGTGTCCCTACCAAATCTCATGTCAAACTGTAACCCCAGTGTTGAAGGTGGGGCCTGGTGGGAGGTGACTGGAACATTGGGATGGTTTCTCATGAATGGGTTAGTGCCAGCCCCCTAGGGTTGTTTTCACAAGATCTAGTTGTTTAAATGTGTGTAGCACTTCCCCCACCTCTCTCTCTTCCTCCTGCTCCAGCCACCTAGACATGCCTGCTTTCCCTTTGCCTCCTGCCATGATCATAAGTTTCCTGAGGCCTCCCCAGAAGCTGCTATGTTTCCTGTACAGCCTGCAGAACCATAAGCCAATTCAACCTCTTTTCTTTATAAATTACCCAGTCTCAGGTATTTTTTTACAGCAATGTGAGAATGGACCAATACAGAGGGACTCGAACAAGTGGATTCGTACACCAAAATTCACAGCACCATTATTCACAACAGCCAAAAGGTAGAAGCAACCCAAATGTCCATTGAGAATGAATGGATAAACAAAATGTGGTGTGTACATACGATGGAATATTATTCAGCCTTAAAAAGGAATGAGAGGCCGGGCGCGGTGGCTCAAGCCTGTAATCCCAGCACTTTGGGAGGCCGAGACGGGCGGATCACGAGGTCAGGAGATCGAGACCATCCTGGCTAACACGGTGAAACCCCGTCTCTACTAAAAAAAATACAAAAAACTAGCCGGGCGCGGTGGCGGGCGCCTGTAGTCCCAACTACTCGGGAGGCTGAGGCAGGAGAATGGCGTGAACCCGGGAGGCGGAGCTTGCAGTGAGCTGAGATCCGGCCACTGCACTCCAGCCTGGGCGGCAGAGCGAGACTCCGTCTCAAAAAAAAAAAATAAATAAAAAATAAAAAATAAAAAAAAAAAAATAAAAAATAAAAAAAAAGGAATGAGATTCTGACATATGCTACAACATGGATGAATTCTGAAGATATGCTAAGTGGTACACACCAGACACAAAAAAGTAAATATTTTATGATTCCACTTACATATGAGGTACCCAGGGTGGTCACATTCATAGAGACAGAAAGTAGAATATCGGTGGCCAGCAGCTGGGTAGAGAAAGAGAAACAAGGAGTTATTGCCTAATAGGTGCAGAGCTTCAGTCTGGGAAAATAAAAAAGTTCCCAAGATGGATGGTGGTGATGGTTACACAGCAATGTGAATGTACTTAATGCTACTGATCCATACACTTAAAAATTGTTAAAATGATAAATGTTTTGCTATGTATAGTTTACCACAACAATTTTTTTTAAGTAAACAAAAAGGCCAGGTGAGGTGGCTCATGCTATAATCCCAACACTTTGGGAGGCCAAGGAGGGTGGATTGCTTGAGCCCAGGAGTTGGGGACCAGCCTGGGCAACACAGCGAAACCCTGACTCTACAAAAAAATACAAAAGTTAGCTGGGCGTGGTCAAACAGTGAGCCATGATTGTACTACTGCACTCTAGCCTGGGTGACAGAGTGAGATCCTTTCTGGGCAAGTGGGAGGGGGATTGGGGGAGTAAACAAACTAGCAAATACCAGCTACTCCAGAATCTGAGGCGGGAAGATCGTTTAAGCCCAGGAGTTTGAGGCAAAACTGGGCAACATAGCGAGATCCTGTCCCTAAAAAATAAATAAATAAATAACCAAGAACAACCATCAAACATTTGTGGCAAAAACATATTGAGACAAGTGGAAGAATCTGTAACAGGCAAGCTTCACTGTCATCCTCCAGAGTCTAGATGACTTCGTTGAAAGTGAAGATCCCAGAAGAGAAGGGATGGACATGCTATTTTCTTGTTGCTGCAGATATACACTAAGCAACTGAGGAAGCTGAATTATATTCTACAGGTCATTTGGTAATATAACAAATGGACTGTACTTCCTAACAATTACATCCAAAAAATACGAGCTTTTCCTTCCAGTTTCCAATGAAAGCAGCAAGACTGAAATAATCAGTTACACACATAAGAGAAGCCAGGTAGATCTGAAAGACTTTTAGTTCCCAGCTTTAATATGGTGACCCTACAATGGAAAACTGAAAGCAGCAATTTTTAGAATAGTATACACAAACTTTCTTCACTGCCATTATAAAGTGACTTTGTGTAAGTTACTTTTAGTCCTTCTGAGCCTCATCTGAAAAATGAAGATAATACTTACAACTAACTGATAAGGTAAAAATGTACACTGAGTTCAGTGCCTGAATACATAAATGCTCAACAAATGAAAATTCCCTCCTGTCTTAGCCTGATTAGCCTCCAGGGGCTATGCTCATGTTTTGGCTATAACCTGTGGCTCCTCCCTCAGCCCCCAGCTGTTTCCCTCAGTTCTAGCTGTTTCACTCCTGGTTTCTAAGAGGATCATATCTATATTTAGAGGTAATGCTAGTACCAATTGTGGGCTCAACAGGTGTTTGGAGGGCACCTGAGTACTGAGCAGTTTTCAATTGCTTTTCAGAGTTAATTGGTTTTGGCTCCACAACTGGCTGTCTTGACTTCTACAAGTAAGAGTGCCACGTATGCACAGTACCTCAGCAGTACAAGACTAAACAGAAAACTAAGTGTGGTCGCAAGACAAATCCTTAGCAAAAAGATGTTTTTAGCCCTATTTATCAGAATCTCACAGCTTTGTTAAATCACAGGAGCAGTAAACTTTCAATGAACTCTACAGAGTAGGCTACAGCCTACTAACTTAATCTTCACCTAAATCACAGTTATCAGACCCAAGTTTCAACCAGTTCATGCTGCTTTACTATAACCAAGATGGGGGTGAAGCAGAAAGAGCAAGCAGGCAGTGAAGATTTTAAAAAAGGCATCCGATACACCTAGGTCTGAATCAAGCTTTGTTATTTACTAGCTCTGTGACCTCAGTAAATTATTTAACCTCTTAATTTACAAAATACGAAATAATTGTGAGGATCAAATGAGATAATACATACAAAAAAATCTTAGCACCTTGACTAGCCCACTGAAAGAGGTCAGTTAAAAAAGAGGCCGGGCACAGCGGCTCACGCCTGTAATCCCAACACTTTGGGAGGCCAAGGCAGATGGATCACAAGGTCAGAAGTTCGAGACCAGCCTGGCCAAGATGGTGAAACCCTGTCTCTACTAAGAATACAAAAATTAGCCAGGCACAGTGGTGGGCACCTGTAATCCCAGCTACTCAGGAGGCTGGGGTCGCTTGAACCCAGGAGAAAGAGGTTGCAGTGAGCCAAGATCACGCCACTGCACTCTAGCCTGGGCAACAGAGCAAGACTCCATCTCAAAAAAAAAAAAAAGAGGCACATTGTCACTAATGAGAACACTGTACTCACTTCTTGCTTTGTTCAATTTTCATAACATCTAAGAAAAGTGACAATTTAAATCATATTTTGGACCTTTATAAAGTAACCTAAATGCTACCATCCAAGACCTAGCTGAGAAATATAAACTGATGAATGTCCAAAAATCTTAGATGAGTCAGCAAAATGTAATGCCCAACAAATAAAAGGCTTAACATGGACTATTTATGAGCACACAACAGTCATTACAATTTCAAAATCAGCAATTTTCTATCTAGTACCATCACAAATTTGGTCTGGAAATCCAAGTATTAAGGAAATGCAAAGATCATAATCCCAGAGATACTTTTCCACAATATTCCCAAATCACCTTAATTGAAACTGGAAGGTATGAGGCAGCCTGATTATCTGAAGTTAACATCAAGAAATAATTTAAGGCAGAACCCCAACTCTCTCCCACAAACATAAAACCAGTAGCAGATGGTACATGAACATTTCTCAGGGAGAAATTGCAATTCTAACAAAGTACAGATAACTTAATTTTATCCATCACCTTTTGGTCAAACTGAAAACAAGCAAGCTTTTGGTTCTCTCCAAAACACTGAACTCTGCATTATCACTGACCTAACTCAAAGCAAGATATTTTTGGTGATCTGTCCTCTCCTGCTTCATCAACCATAGGTAAATTACGTACAGTAGTAGCCTGCTAAACAGAGGGGAAGTAACTATCACAGGCATGTTTTATCAATAAAATGGACAAGTGATAATCAAATTATTTAAAGAATGGTTTGTACTTCTTAGCAGAGGACAAGCTTGAGAAAGATCCACTTTCTAAAAGAACCCAATCATTCTGGATGAATTATGAGAAAAATATCACTCTAGTCCAAAACTGACTGAATCTACCTTTCTGTTTTAATCCAAGTCCTAACCGCATCTATTTTATGTCTCTGCCTCTCCGCCTTATTTTCCATTCCGTCTCCCCCTTCAATTTCAAGAACGCCCTTCTATACCTTATTTTCAAATCTCATTATTGCCCCCGAATCCTAAGGACCTCGGACACCCACGGAGGTGACCTTATGCATCCCCACTGCATTCCCAATTCATTGTACTTCTCATCCCAAATGATCCTATTCTTTCATTCTTTTCTATCTCGCTCGTTGTTTCTTAAAATCCAATACCCCACACACGCTCACGCCAGAGTCCCCCCCCCCCACACTCCATTGTTTCCCCGGCCTATCCCTCTGGAAACTCCCCAACTCGGACACGGGTGTCTCGCCCGCCCCCACACACCCCAGGAACCTTCCACCTTCTGGGCACTACGGATCTCTAAGGGCTCACATTCCCCTCCTTCCCGTCCCCCGGCCCCAACAACTACCCCCTCCCCCCTTTTCCTCCTTCAACCCGCTCCCCGCACCTCGGTGCCCCTCTGAGCCCCCGCCAACCCCGCCACCCAGCACCCCCAGTCTCACCTAGCCGGGGCCCACGCAATCGCCTTGTCGCCCCAGCTCCGGGCTCCGTGTCCCAGACGCTCCCGGGTCTGAGAACAGGAAAAGAGATCCTCCGCCTCCTTCACCTCTCCCTCTAGAGCCGCCGCCGCCGCCGCCGCCGCCGCGCTCCTCCCCCAGTTCTCTCACAGCCGGACGCCGCCCCGCCCCCACCGCCGCCTCCCCGCTTCTCTCCAGGGCCGTTCTGCAGGCCGGGAATCAAGGCTGCGGCCGGAGCTCCAGCAGATCACCCCGATCCTTGCCGGGGCAGCGGCTCGCCCCGCCCCGGAGCCCTCTCGGGCGCGTGCGCGCCAGCCAGCCAGCCAGAGCTCAGGGCGCGTACTCGCGCCGGCGCGAACCCGGCGCGCCAAGCTCGAGGCTGTGGCAGCCAACGGGTGCGCGAGCGCAGCTGGAGCGGCGAGACGGCCCGCGCACCGGAGACCGAGGGGATCGAGGAGAGGCGCGGGGCGGCGAGAGGCGGGCTCCGACCGGTCGGGTTACCGCTCTTCTCGGGACCCGGTCCCTCGCGTCTCGCACCGTCCGCAGGCTCGCGCGCCACCGGAGACTGGGTATTACCGCGGAAGGGAAGAGACTCTGGGAGAGGGTCGGGGACAAACTAGATGCAAGGGGAAAACGGGTGGGACTCGAGCTCGCGTCCGCGTACAAAACAGCTCGTACCCGGCGGCATCGGGTAGGGGCCCGACGAGCGCCGGGAATAGAGGGCCCGAGCTGAACTGACGGAAAGAGCCGAAACTCTCCCGGAGGTGGCCGAACGCAGGCGCAGCGAGGGGAGTCGAGCGCTCGGCTTTTGCTCAATGTCCGGGTCGGGAAGCTTCCCCTCGGGCTACCCCCTACGGCACCGCTCACTCTTCCGCACCGAGGACTTCACACCGCTTTCCCTTCGCCTCCTTTCCGACCCAAGTTTTGTTCCAAAAGGCAATTTCAGAGTCTCCAACGGCGGGAAACGCTGGAGCCTCCGGGCAGAGCGGTCGCTCTGCCTCCGGAGAGTGCGCGGAGGCCGGTGGGGGCGCGGGAAGAATGACCTCGGGAGCTGATGGGGGTTCTCTGCCCTGGCGATGTTCGCCTGGCACGCTCCCCAAGTCAGTTCCTCGTCAGTCGGGTTTCTAATCTACTCTGCTGTCAGCATAGCCCCTCTACGCAACGTTGGTCGGTCCCGCCGCCCTTGGACTCTTTTCTGTTAAATACTCTGTCTTCGACGCCAAGACTCCCAACCTCCCTGGTGCTGGAACTAACTAGTATTTGTGCACCTTTCTGCGTGCATGAAGCACTCACCTCACTGTCGACTGGTCAGTGTCTATTAAGAGGGGCCAGAGGGATTTAGACAATCAGCATTGAAAAGATTCATTAGAATCTGGGGCTGGGCGCGGTGGCTCAAGTCTGTAATCCCAGCACTTTGGGAGGCCGAGGCGGGCGGATCACTTGAGGTTAGGAGTTCGAGACCAGCCTGGCTAACATAGTGAAACCCGTCTCTACTAAAAATACAAAAATTAGCCGGATGTGGTGGCACACGCCTGTAATCTCAGCTAGTCGGGAGGCTGAGGCAGGAGAATCACCTGAACTCAGGAGGCGGAGGTTGCAGTGAGCCAGGATTGCGCCACTGCACTCTACCCTCCATCTCAAAAAAAAAAAAAAAAAGATTTATTAGAATCTGTTCCCATCTTACCTTTTGGGGCCAAGCAAAGGGGCTCTGAAAAGGCACCAACAAGCTGGAGAGTGTGTGTTAGTGTATAGCTAGACACCACAGGCACATGTCATTTTGGTTTCCACGTATGTTATTGCAATGACAGGATATCCTACTTTAGTGACTGAGTAGTATAGTAGAGGTTTGCCAAGCCATCTGATCCTTGTGGTTTTTAACTTTGCTTGAGGTAAGGGCTCAAAAATCCCCTGGAGTCCAATGACCTCTGGTTAATAGTGTCTCATCTACTCCAACCATATAATTTACTGATCTGGATAAGCAGAAGACTTAAGTGATCCAGCTAGGTAGGGCACTGGACTGTATGTTCCTTACTATTGCGTCTTCATTCAAAAGTTCAAATAGAAGCAAATTATCCAAATGTCTGCTTTCTTTTCATTCACTAAACTGGCACTTACTTGATAGTGGGTATTGTTCTAGGTATTCAGTCATTTACAAAGAAGAATAAAACAATATCATTACCCCAAGGAAAGTATCCAGTTACAAAAGAGGATAAAGTTATTAAATAGGCCAGTTGCAGCGGCTCATGCCTGTAATCCCAACATTTTGAGAGGCCAGGGTGGGAGGACTGCTTGAGCCCAGGAGTTTGAGACCAGCCTGGGCAACATAACAAGATCCCCCATCTCTACAAGCAAATTTAAGTTATTAAATGACTATAATAACATAGTGTTGAAGCAGAAAAGTACAAAGTGGTTTAGGAAAAGAAAAGAACAAGTGACTAATTCTTCCACAATTCCCCTTCCTTCCCATACAGAGTGGGAACGGGATGATATGACCCTGGTAAATGGAGAACTTCATCATGAGGTATGGGATGCGAGCCTTGCATCCTATTCCACAAAGACTGGTTTCACTCACCAAAAGTCACTCAGTTCAGGAAAGGCCTTCATTATAGGGCCTCTTGCTGCTGCAAAGCCAATACAAGTTTTTTGGATGGAAAATGAAGTCCCCATTGTTGGCCAGGTTCGGTGGCTCATGTCTGTAATCCCAAAACTTTGAGAGGCTGAGGTGGATCACTTGAGCCCAGGGGTTTGAGATTACCCTGGGCAACACAGGGAGACCCTGTCTCTACAAAAAATAAAAATAAATTAGCTAGCTGAGGTGGCTTGTGCATGTTGTCCCAGCTGCCCAGGAAGCTGAGGTAGGAGGATTCCTTGAGCCCAGGAAGTCAAGGCTGCAGTGAGTTGTGATCACACCACTGCACTCCAGCCTGGACAACAGAGTGAGACCTTATCAAATAAAAAAAGTTCCCATTCTTAGTAATATTATAGTATGTTGTGGGGAAGACATGATGCCTCATGACGCTAAGAGATTCCCTGATCTAATAGGAGAGACTGTTTTTTGTTTGTTTTGGAGACAGGGTCTCCCTCTGTTGCCCAGGCTTGAGTATGGTGGCACAATCATAGCTCACTGTAACCTTGAATCCCTGGGCTCAAGGGATCCTCCCCTGTCAGCCTCCTGAGTAGCTAGGACTAAGGCTCTGGCCACCATGCCCAGCTAATTTTTTAATTTGTTGTAGAGATGGGTGTCTCACCACATTGCCCAGGCTGGTCTTGAACTCCTGGCCTCAAATGATCCTCCCTCCTGGGCTTCCCAAAGCACTGGGATTACAGGCGTGAGCCACCACACTCGGCTAGGAGAGACTTTGTGTATGTGGACAGCCTTCTCCAAGAGAAGGAAGGTAGATTGAAGAGCAACCTAGGGTATGAGAGCTGTTAAAACATCACTGGAAATCTAGCAAGATGGAGAATATTGTATTTAACAAGTCTCGTTCAAGGGAAAGTTCTGGGTGTGGTAGTACACATGACCTCCTCACAAGGAATTTTTTTTTTTTTTTTTGAGACGCCCAGGTGGGAGTGCAGTGGCCGAATCTCAGCTCACTGCAAGCTCCGCCTCCCGGGTTTATGCCATTCTCCTGCCTCAGCCTCCCGAGTAGCTGGGACTACAGGCGCCCGCCACTTTGCCCGGGTAGTTTTTTTGTACTTTTTTAGTAGAGACGGGGTTTCACCGTGTTCGCCAGGATGGTCTCGATCTCCTGACCTCGTGATCCGCCTGTCTCGGCCTCCCAAAGTGCTGGGATTACAGGCTTGAGCCACCGCGCCCGGTCCCCTCACAAGGATTTTACTCAAAAAATATCCTCCAAGAAGATCAGGTTGCTTTAGCATATGTCTTGCTGAGTGGGATTTGCAAAAGGGGTCTTGCAACTCATGGCCCACCTTTGCCCTTTCTCCATGCAGCACTCAACCTCTCTAAAGGGACATTGAACAAATGTTTCAAAAAATATTTTTTGACCTGGGTTACAAATATTAATTTTGTTGTTGTTGTTTTTAAGATGGAGTTTTGTTCTCGCCGCCCACGCTGGAGTGCAATGACCCAGTCTCAGCTCACTGCAACATCCGCCTCCCAGGTTCAAGCAATCGTCCTCTCTCAACATACTGAGTAGCTAGGATTACAGGTGCCTGCCACCATGCCCAGCTAATTTTTGTATTTTTAGTAGAGATGAGGTTTATACCATGTTGGCAAGGCTGGTCTCGAACTCCTGACCTTAGATGATCCACCTGCCTCAGCCTCCCAAAGTGCTGGGATTACAGGCGTGACCAGGCCCGGCCTATTTTTGTTCTTTATAATACACATATATTTTCTACTGTGTATGTTTATTTATGTATTTTTTTTGAGACAGAGTTTCACTCTTGTTGTCCAGGCTGGAGTGCAATGGCGCGATGTCGGCTCACCGCAACCTCCGCCTCCCATGTTGAAGAGATTCCCCTGCTTCAGCCTCCCGAGTAGCTGAGATTACAGGCATGCACCACCCGCCCGGCTAAGTTTGTATTTTCAGTAGAGACAGGGTTTCTCCATGTTGGTCAGGCTGATCCCGAACTCCCGACCTCAGGTGATCCACTTGCCTCGGCATCCCACAGTGCTGGGATTACAGGCATGAGCCACCGTGCTCGGCCTACTGTGTATGTTATACTTCACAATAAAACAAAGTTATTGTCACCTGCCTTGAAATAATTGCAAATTGTTCAAAGTACATGTATAAATTATTTTGGAGGAAAATAAATGCTGCAATAAATGCAAAATATAATATTTGTGACCTACTCTGAAGAAAACACAAAAATAACCAAATTTCTTAAATGTTTAGCATAGATGTTAAGGGTTAAAAAAGAAAAAGATCATTTTGAAATAAGATCCATTAGTCTCTGTTCAGCCTTACGAAATTAATTTATCCCAGGTTACTTAATGATCAAGTGCCAGAACTAGAATTAGAGAGAAATCATGACATAAGCTTCACCTTGGCAGATACATTCTGCAGGTATTAACCTGACCTAATTTGATATGTTTTCAAATAGGTCCTTGACTTCAGAACTTTAATGCTTTTGCTTGGTTTGAATTGCTATTTTGTATCTTAAGTGATTGATTGCCAGATTCCATGTTTTTATTAGGAAGAAAAAGGCCAACTGTAACCTGAGAGGCAGAGAAATTTAACTTATTATCTTGGAGACTTGACAACCAATGACTGTAATTAAGAAACATAATGTTTTAAAGTCTCCGTTGACTGAAGCTGCAAGTGACAACAGGCACAAAAACCAGTAGAGAACAGCTCATAAGACTGTACTTTTCCTTTTGCCTATACTAACCCTAGTACCTAAGAATATTCATGTTAGCAGTCCACAGTGTGTCTCAGAAAATTCGTTTCATGGGATACCAAAATCATGTTATCTGAGAAAACTATTCCATGTCCAAGTAAGTTTGGGAAGCACAGGTTAAAATCAAGTTAAACTGGCTTATTTACTTCCCAGAATATTTAATATGGTACCATGCTTTGTTCATATTGAAGTGAGCAGGCTATATAGTGTGCAGCTTTCCCCAAGGAAGTTCTTCCCACTCCCATCCCCACCCCTAAGACTTTTTTGCAGAATTAATGTGTCTTTGAACATCCATTGTATAAAGTTCAATTAAAACGGTTTGATTAGGTCAGCATTTCCCATTTTACAGATAACAAAACTGAGGCCCAAAGACAAGGCTAACATATGCAAATTTTCACTTGTGTATCAGATATTTAAAGCTAGGAAAGACCTTAAACTATCAAAGGTTGAAGTGTTACATCACAAAATTATTGGCAATGCTGGAACCAAAGCTCAGATCTGAAACATTCAGTTCAATGTAAGCCTTGCAGGTTCATTAAGACTTGAATTTGATATTTAGTGAATTTGTCCTATGTGTAAGATATGTAACTAATATTGCTATACTCTAAGTTCTTTTATTAAGTTTTTAAATCATCTTTCATTTGTAGATTCTGTCATTTTAAAAAATTAATATGCTTCACTTCTGTCAAATGTTTTATACTTCATAAAGTACTCTCTACATATTGTTTTATTTGATTGTCTCAACATTGTGTGGTGCAGGCATCATTGCCTCATGTAACAAATGAGGAAACTGAAGCTTAAAATTGTTCAATAATTTACCTAGGTTGCACATTTAATAAATGTCCTGCTATTTACATTAGGAGAAGACATCAAGCAGCTTTGGTATAATTAAGAAGAGAAGACTTGCAAACATGAGACAGAGAACAATTTATATGGCAACATGCAAGAAACTTATTGATAGAACAGTACAAACTAGATGGGAATACAGAAGGAATTCAAAAGGCGAAGATTACTGGAGATGGAATTAATCAGTGAAGCCATCATTTAGGGATAAACCTTAAGCTAGGTCGTAAAAGAAGTGTAAAGATTTGTATTAGCAAGGCTGGGCATGGTGGTTAATGCCTGTAATCCCAGCACTTTGGGAGGCCGAGGCCAGTGGGTCACCTGAGGTCAGAAGTTCGAGACCAGCCTGGCCAACATGATGAAATCCTGTCTCTACTAAAAATACAAATATACTAGCCTTGCGTGGTGGCAGGTGCCTATAATCCCAGCTACTCGGGAGGCTGAGGCATGAGAATCATTTGACCCTGGGAGGCAGAGGTTGCAGTGAGCCAAGATCATACTACTGCACTCCAGCCTGGGCAAGAGCAAAACTCCATCTCAAAAAAAAAAAGGATTTCGCAGAGAGGAAAAATATAGAAAAGAAGAACAACATCAGCCAAAGGCAAAAATATCAAAACAAGAAACACATTGATGAGAAGAATTAGAGCCTGAAGGGAGATGGGTCTGAAATGATCGGTCGTCTTGGCTGTGCAAGAAAATCAACTGCTAAGACGAAGTGAGTTTGCAGGCACTGAATATCAAATTTACTGAATATCAAACATACACTCTCTCCTGTGGGTTATGGGAGGGAAAGGGAGAAAAAAGCAAGAGAAACCACATTTAAAGTGAGTAAGGATATGGAAGGAGGGGTGGGGGAGTAAAACAAGCCTCAATGGCCCTCAGATATGTGACTGGGAAACACCTGAACCGAAGACGTTTGTATGTCCCACAAACCCTTCTCATTCTTTTTTTTTTTTTTTTTTTTTTTGAGACAGAGTCTCTCACTGTTGCCCAGGCTGGAGTGCAGTGGCGCGATCTCAGCTCACAGCAACCTCTGCCTCTCGGGTTCAAGCAATTCTCTTGCCTCAGCCTCCTGAGTAGCTGGGACTACAGGTGCGCCACAATGCCCAGGTAATTTTTTTGAAGCTTTAGTAGAGATGGGGTTTCACATGTTGGCCAGGATGGTCTCCATCTCTTGACCTTGTGATCCACCTGCCTCAGCCTCCCAAAGTGCTGGGATTACAGGCGTGAGCCACTGGCACCAAGCCCCATCTCTTTTTTTTTTTTTTTTAAGAGACCAGGGTTCTCCACTGACCAGGTTGGAGTGCAGTGGTGGGATCATTACTCACTGCAGCCTCCAGCTCCAAGGCTCAACTGGTCCTCCCACTGCAGCCTTCCCAGTAACTTGGACTACAGGTGTAAGCCACCAGGCCTAGCTAATTTTTTTTTTTTTTTTTCGTGGAGATGGGGCCTCCCTATGTTGCCCAGGCTGGTCTCAAACTCAAGCAGTCCTCACCGCTGGGTTCAAGTGATCCTCCTGCCTCAACCTCCCAAAGTGCTAGGATTATAGGCATCAGCCACTATGCCTGGGCTTTTTTTTCCTACTCTTGAGACAGATTAATAAGTTTCTTATTTATTTATTAGAGGCAGGGCCTTGCTCTGTTGCCTAGGTTGGAGTACAGTGGCAGAATCATAACTCACTATAGTCTCAAACTCCCGGGCTCAAGTGATCCCCCTGCCTCTGCCCGTCATCATGCCCAGCTCCCATTCCTTTTCTGGTACTAATTCACCTGAAAGGTGCCTGAGCTATTGATGCTAGGAAAAATGCCCTTTTAGGTGTTGCTTGCAAAGCCAGATTCACATGCTGACTCAGTCACTGCCCAGCAGAAGATGTTCCCCACAACCTTTCTCGACCCAGAATTGGGACTGAGGTCTGGCACAGAATGGGTTAAAAAATTCCCTTCTGGAGGCCGGGCGCGGTGGCTCAAGCCTGTAATCCCAGCACTTTGGGAGGCCGAGACGGGCGGATCACGAGGTCAGGAGATCGAGACCATCCTGGCTAACATGGTGAAACCCCGTCTCTACTAAAAAATACAAAAAACTAGCCGGGCGCGGTGGCGGGCGCCTGTAGTCCCAGCTACTCGGAAGGCTGAGGCAGGAGAATGGCGTGAACCCGGGAGGCGGAGCTTGCAGTGAGCAGAGATCCGGCCACTGCACTCCAGCCTGGGCGGCAGAGCGAGACTCCGTCTCAAAAAAAAAAAAAAAAAAAAAATTCCCTTCTGGGCTGGGAGTGGTGGCTCACACCTATAATCCCAACACTTTGGGAGGCTAAGGCAGGCAGATCACCTGAGGTCGAGAGTTTGAGACCAGCCTGACCAACGTGGAGAAACCCCGTCTCTACTAAAAATACAAAATTAGCTGGGTGTGGTGGTACATGCCTGTAATCCCAGCTACTCAGGAGGCTGAGGCAGGAGAATCGCTTGAACCCGGGAGGCAGAGGTTTCAGTGAGCCAAGATGGCGCCACTGCACTCCAGCCTGGGCAACAAGAGTGAAACTCCGTCTCAAAAAAAAAAAAAAAAAAGATTCCTTCCAAGTTTCCCATACAGGGCACTGCTTTATTCTGTTGAAACTTGTCAGTAAGGGTTAAACCCAGAAAGTCCAAGATCCTTGCTTAGAGTCCTAATAGTTTGCAAATAACCAGATGGACTATGGAAAGGGTGAATGAGAGGTGGGGAAAAAGAAGAATGAGAAAGAAAAGAGAGAACAAATTATTGAAATGAAGTATCTTTTTTTTTTTTTTTTGAGACGGAGTCTCGCTCTGTCGCCCAGGCTGGAGTGCAGTGGCCGGATCTCAGCTCACTGCAAGCTCCGCCTCCCGGGTTTACGACATTCTCCTGCCTCAGCCTCCCAAGTAGCTGGGACTACAAGTGCCCACCACCTCGCCCAGCTAGTTTTTTGTATTTTTTTAGTAGAGACGGGGTTTCACCGTGTTAGCCAGGCTGATCTCGATCTCCTGACCTCGTGATCCTCCCGTCTTGGCCTCCCAAAGTGCTGGGATTACAGGCTTGAGCCACCGCACCCGGCCGAAATGAAGTATCTTTTGCTAGAACCCTACATAAATTTTTTACTCTTACTGCTCAAAACTCATCTTAGCAAAAACAAAACAAAACAGTTGAACAACTTTCAATCCCTTGAGGTGACTAACAGAAAGACTGCAGGGAACATGAAGCAAAAGAAAAAAAAATTTAAATCACCTTCTCAGGGTATGAACTTCAAAAGCCAAAGCAGTGGCATGAGATGTGTGTTTAAAGTTCTAACATGAAATAGACAGCTCTAGATTCCCCTAGGAGATTAAATGACAGCTGAAGAGTATGCTTCAGTTGGAGCTTGCCTTGAATAACACCCCAAATCCAACTTCACAGTTGCTTGCTCCTTCTCAGCAAAAGGAAAGGACTGAACTCAGGTAATGAACCTGCTATGGAGGTGTCACTACCACATTTTTTTTAAGTGAAGGGAGCAGGCGAGGGACATATTTCACCCTGTGACAGCCTTGTAGCGCCATCTGCAGTTCCTAGCTAAGACTACAACAAACCACACCTCTCCAGGCTTGTTAGGACCACCCCATTGTTCAAGAGAAAAGAAAACTAAGACATAGAATACTAAAGCCAGTGAGTCCTCAAAAGCCTCCTGGGTCCTAGAGTAGATGCAAACATAGCTCTAAGACACAGTGCCTAGGAAAAGATCTAAGGGCCTCAGTTGACTATAAGCTTAATGAGTCACAATTACATAGCAACCAAAAAAAGCTAATAAATTTTCAGGCTGCTGGATTTAAAGGATGATATATTGTTCAGACCTTGAGAACGTAATAGCCCCACAGTAACCCATTCTGTCTGAACACATCTCAGAATTGCATTTAGTTCTGGGCACCACAATTTAAGAGCAATATTGACAAGAGCTATAAAAAATGTTCATACCCTTTGACCCAGTAATCCCACCCATGGGAATTTATTCTAAGGAAATAATTCAAGAGAAGAGATGAATTAGAGGCATGAAGATATTGATGCCACATTCTTTCCAACAACATTATATAAAATGTTTCTCAAAAAGGGAATATTATACAGCTTTAAGATATAATGGTGTGTTATTTAAAAATAAAATAAATGTAACGATAATGTATGCTTCAACATATTTGAATCTTTTTTTATTTTATTTTATTTATTTTATTTTTTATTTATTTATTTATTTATTTATTTATTTTTTTTTTTTTGAGGCGGAGTCTTCACTCTGTCGCCCAGGCTGGAGTGCAGTGGCACCATCTCGGCTCACTGCAAGCTCCGCCTCCCGGGTTCGCGCCATTCTCCTGCCTCAGCCTCCCGAGTAGCTGGGACTACAGGCGCCCGCCACCGCGCCCGGCTAATTTTTTGTATTTTAGTAGAGACGGGGTTTCACCGTGTTAGCCAGGATGGTCTCGATCTCCTGACCTCGTGATCCGCCCGCCTCGGCCTCCCAAAGTGCAGGGATTACAGGCGTGAGCCACCGCGCCCGGCCACCTATTTATTTATTTTTTTGAGACGGAGTCTCACTCTGTCGCCCAGGGTGGAGTGCAGTGGCACGATCTCAGCTCACTGCAAGTTCTGCCTCCTGGGTTCATGCCATTCTCCTGTCTCAGCCTCCCGAGTAGCTGGGACTACAGGTGCCCGCTACCACGCCCGGCTAATTTTTTGTATTTTTAGTAGAGACAGGGTTTCACAGTGTAAGCCAGGATGATCTCAATCTCCTGACCTTGTGATCCGCCCGCCTCGGCCTCCCAAAGTGCTGGGATTATAGGCGTGAGCCACTGCACCCGGCCTATTTTATTTTATTTTGAGAGTCTCGTTCTGTCACCCAGGCTGGAGTGCGGTGGTGCAATCTCAGCTCACTGCAACCTCCTCCGCTTCCCAGGTTCAAACAATACTCCTGCCTCAGCCCCCTGAGTAGCTGGGACTGCAGATGCATGCCACCATGCCCGGCTAATTTTTGTATTTTTAGTAGAGACAGGGTTTCACCATGTTGGCCAGGCTGGTCTCAAACTCCTGACCTCAGGTGATCCGCCCACCTCAGCCACCCAAAGTGCTGGGATTACAGGCGTGAGCCACTATGCCCAGCCCATATTTGAATCTTGGAAACATTATGTTCAATGAAAGAAGCCAGACACACACAGAGGGCAACATATTGTGTGATGCCATTTAAATAAAATGTCCAGGATAGGCAAATCTAGAGACAGAAAGTAGATCAGGGATTGCAGAGGCTAGGAGCAGGAGAAAACAGAGAGTGATTGCTAATGAGTATGGAGTTTCTTTTTGGGGTGGTAAAACATTCTGGAATTAAATAGTGGTGATGATTATACAACCTTGTGAATCTATCAGAAACCACTGAATTGTACACTTTTAAAGTGTGAAGTTTATGCATATGAATTATCTCAATTAAATATATATAATAACAGTCTTTATGGTAATAGTTTAAAAGCTTATTGAATCATAAGCATTTTTATATTTTACTGTAAAGACATCATTATTGTCAGGGAGGGGGGAAAAGTACAAAATTATGTCCCGGATATGATTCAACCATGTAAAATGATGTACATTTATGAACAAGTACTAGAAGTGAACGTGAATCATTGAAAACAAACAATGTGAATTCTTGGAGGGTGGGATGGTCATTACATTGTTCCTTAAGCAATTAAATATTTTATTTTCTTCCCAAAACAATGTCCACAAGGGAGCAGACAGAAGATGACAAATCAAACCATTTAATACAAGCCTCAGCTGAAAAGCTAAGAACTACAGAATACAGGTTGAAAGCAAGCTTAAGGTCATCTAGGCTGGGGTCAGTGGCTCATGCCTATAATCCCAACACTTCGGGAGGCCAAGGTGAGAGGATCGCTTGAGACCAGGAGGTCAAGGCTGCAGTGAGCTATGACTGTGCCACTGCACACCAGCCTGTTCAACAAAGTAGATTCTGTCTCAAAAAAAAAAAAAAATCATCTAAGTCATCTAAGTCCATCTCCCTCACCTGACGAGAAAGAAACAGAGGTCCTAGGGGAAAAGTGGCTCACCCAAAGTCACCAGTATGGTCAGTGCAAGAGGCAGAAGTAGAGCCTCATTTCTTCACCCCTTCATCCTTACTCACTCGGCTATAGTGCCTCCTCCTTAAACAAGATGGTGGTGAATGTGGCAAATGGAAGATTTAGAGGGATAGGAGATGAAGGGCAGATTCTCATCAAGAAATGGTTTTTGGTTTTTTGTTTTTGTTCTTTGTAGTAAGAGATGGCAGGTCCAGAAAGACATTATAAGGAAGCAAATTTAGGAAACAATTTAGGGAACAATTAAGGATATATGCTTCTAACCCTCTAAAACGTGAGACAGGTAGGAGATTTCCAATTCAAGCAAAACCCAAAATGGTCATCTCTGAGGCAAGCTGTTTCCAAGATTCTGTACTGTATAGTTGCTTGGGATACAGGCCTTCTCAATTCCCTTCCAACTCTTCAAAGTATCTATGAATTTCTGATTTGTGCAAATGGGAGAATACGAAATCACTGGATTTCATTAAATCAACTAAGGTAGAAAATAAAGAAGACTTGCCAGGCGCGGTGGCTCAAGCCTGTAATCCCAGCACTTTGGGAGGCCGAGGCGGGCGGGTCACGAGGTCAGGAGACCGAGACCATCCTGGCAAACACGGTGAAACCCCGTCTCTACTAAAAAATACAAAAAATTAGCCGGGCGAGGTGGCGGGCGCCTGTAGTCCCAGCTACTCGGGAGGCTGAGGCAGGAGAATGGCGTGAACCCGGGAGGCGGAGCTTGCAGTGAGCTGAGATCCGGCCACTGCACTCCAGCCCGGGCAACAGAGCAAGACTCTGTCTCAAAAAAAAAAAAAGAAAGAAAGAAAATAAAGAAGACTCACTTGTTAATGCCTTAGATTTCCTATTATTTTACTAAATTTCCTTCTTCTTTTAAGACTGTATTTTGGGTTTTGTTTTAATTTCATTTACTTGTTTTTATTTTATTTATTTATTTATTTATTTATTTATTTATTTATTTATTTATTTGAGACTGTGTCTCACTCTGTTGCCCAGGCTGGAGTGCAGGGGCACAGTCACGACTCACTCATGATTGACCTTCTGGGCTCAAGCAATCCTCTCAGCCTCTTGAAGAGTAGCAGCCACCACACCAGGCCTACTATCTTTTTTTTTTTTTTTTTTTTTTTTTTTAATCGCAGTGACCTTTTCTTTTCTTTTTCTTTTTCTTTTTTTCTTTTCTTTTTTTTTTTTTTTTTTTTGAGACGGAGTCTCACTCTGTAGCTCAGGCTGGAGTGCAGTGGTGCAATCTTGGCTCACTGTAACCTCCACACCCTGGGTTCAAGCGATTCTCCCCACTCAGCCTCCAGAGTATCTGGGACTACAGGCGTGCGCCACCATGCCTGGCTCATTTTTGTATTTTTTGTACTTTTTATTTTTTGAAATGGAATCTCACTCTGTCACCCAGGCTGGTGTGCAGTGGCGCGGTCTCAGCTCACTGCAACCCTCACCTCCTGGGTTCAGGTGATTCTCTTGCCTCAGCCTCCTGAGTAGCTGGCATTACAGGCCTGTGCCACCACACCCAGCTAATTTTTTGTATATTTAGTAGAGACAGGGTTTCACCATGTTGGCCAGGCTGGTCTCAAACTCCTGACCTCAGTTGATCCACCACCTCAGCCTCCCAGAGTGCTGAGATTACAGGTGTGAGCCACTGCACCTGGCCACAGCAACCCTTTTAAAGTAGATACTTGGCTCATACCTGTAATCCCAGCATTTTGGTAGGCCAAACAGGAGGGTAGGTTGAAACTAGGAGTTAGAGACCAGGCTGGGCAAGATGGCAAGACCCCATCTCTACAAAAAAAAAAAAAAAAAAGCCAGGTATGGTGGTGCCTGTCTGTAGTCCCAGCTACTTGGGAGGTTGAGGCAGGAGGATCACTTAGGCCCAGGAGTTCCAGGCTACAGTGAGCTGTGATCACCCCACTAACTCCAGCCTGGGCAACAGAGCGAGACCCTGTCTCAATAAATAAATAAATGAAAAAAAAAAGTTGTTTTGTTTTGTTTTGTTTTGTTTTTTTTGAGATGGAGTCTCGCTCTGTCGCCCAGGCTGGAGTGCAGTGGCCGGATCTCAGCTCACTGCAAGCTCCGCCTCCCAGGTTTATGCCATTCTCCTGCCTCAGCCTCCCGAGTAGCTGGGACTACAGGCGCCCGCCACCTCGCCCGGCTAATTTTTTGTATTTTTTAGTAGAGACGGGGTTTCACCGTGCTAGCCAGGATGGTCTCGATCTCCTGACCTCGTGATCCGCCCGTCTCGGCCTCCCAGAGTGCTGGAATTACAGGCTTGAGCCACCGCACCCGGCCGTTTTTTTGTTTGTTTGTTTTTTGTTTTTTGTTTTTTTGAGACAGAGTCTGGCCCTGCCACTCAGGCTGGAGTGCAGTGGCGTGATCTCAGCTACCTACCTCGTCTGTGCCTCCCGGGTTCAAGTGATTCTCCTGCCTCAGCCTCCCAAGTACTTGGGATTACAGGCGTGCACCACCACACCTGGCTGATTTTTGTATTTTTGGTAGAGATGGATTTTCACCATGTTGGCCAGGCTGGTCTCAAACTCCTGACCCCAGGTGATCCGCCCACCTCGGCCTCCCAAAATGCTGGGATTACAGGCATGAGCCACCGTGCCTAGCCAAAAAAATGTTTTAAATAAAGTAGATACTATTATCTCAATTTTAAAGGAAACTAAGATTCTAAGAGGCTGAAGAAATAAGAAATACAACTAGAAAATAATGCAACCTGATTGAAATCCTACTGTTGATTCTTCTGACTCTAAAACTCATGCTCAAGGATGAAAGACAAGTCATAGGCGAGGGAAAAATATCTACAACGCATATTACAAAGGGTTAAGGTTTCTAACATGCAAGGATTCCACCAAACTAGATTTGAGAGAGACAAATAGGAACACAATTTTAAAATAAATAGAGAATATGATGAAGCAATTCACTGAAGAGAAAATTCAAATGCCCAATAAAGATTTGAAGAGGGCCAGGTGCGGTGGCTCATGCCTGTAATCCCAGCACTTTGGGAGGTCAAGGCGGGTGGATCATGAGGTCAGGAGATCGAGACCATCCTGGCTAATACGGTGACATCCCATCTCTACTAAAAATACCAAAAATTAGCCGGGAGTGGTGGTGGGCACCTGTAGTCTCAGCTACTCGGGAGGCTGAGGCAGGAGAATGGTGTGAACCCGGGAAGCGGAGCTTGCAGTGAGCCGAGACTGTGCCACTGCACTCCAGCCTGGGTGACAGAGCGACATTCTGTCTCAAAAAAAATAATAATGATTTGAAGAGATGCTGAACTTCATTAGGAGTCAGGGAAATGCAAATTAAAGTAATTAGATACTATTTCTCACAATCATCTTGACAAAAGTTTAAAAGAGTGGTAACATTCCAAGCCAGTTACAAAGAAAATGCCAGTTTCTTGCACTTGGTGAAAGTCTAAATTGTTAAAACGTTTTTCAGAAGAAATCTGATGCAATATCAACCAAATACATTTGTTTGAGGCAGGGTCTTGCTGTGTTGCCCAGGATGGAGTGCAGTGATACCATCACAGCTCACTGTAGCCTCAACCTCCCACGATCAAGAAATCTTCCTACCTCAACCTCCCAACTAGCTGGGACTACTGGCACATGCCACCACCCTAGCTAATTTTGTGTTTGTTTGTTTTGCTTTTTTAGCAGAGATGAGGTCTCGCTAGGTTGCCCAAGCTGGTGTTGAACTCCTAAGCTCAAGCTATCCTCCCACCTCAGCCTCACAAAGTGCTGGGATGCCAGGCCTGAGCCACCATGCCTGGCCCAATACGATATCAATCAAAATTGTAAAAAACATGGCTTTTTTTGAGATGGAGTCTCACTCTGTCACCCAGGCTGGAGTGCAGTGGCGTGATCTCGGCTCACTGCAAGCTCCATCTTCCGGGTTCATGCCATTCTCCTGCCTCAGCCTTCCAATTAGCTGGGACTGTAGGTGCCCATCACCACGCCAGGCTAATTTTTTTTGTATTTTTAGTAGAGACAAGGTTTCACCATGTTAGCCAGGATGGTCTCGATCTCCTGACCTTGTGATCCGCCCACCTCAGCCTCCCAAAGTGCTGGGATTACAGGTGTGAGCCATCACGCCCAGCCAAAAATCACGTCTTCTGTTCGACCCTACTTATCACTTATTGGGATATAGCTTCAACAAAAAACAAAAAGCATCAGTACCTATATTCAAAGATATTTATTGTAGCCTTGCTCATGCTGGAAAAATAAGAACTGCTTATCAACAGTTCCCATTTGAGTAAATTAAAATATATCCATATTTTGTAAAAAAAAAAAAAAAAAAAAAAAAAACCATAATAAAATTTGAGAACAGTGGCTGGGCATGGTGGCTCATGCCTGTAATCCCAGCACTTTGAGAGGCCAAGGCGGGTGGATCATGAGGTCAAAAGATTGAGACCATCCTGGCCAACATGGTGAAACCCCGTATCTAGTAAAAGTACAAAAAGTATCTGGGCGTGGTGGCGCACGCCTGTAGTCCCAGCTACTAGGGAGGCTGAAGCGAGAAAATTGCTTGAACCCAGGAGGTGGAGGTTGCAGTGAGCTGAGATTGCACCACTGCACTCCAGCCTAGCAACAGAGCGAGATTCCGTCTCAAAAAATAATAATAATAAAAATTTGAGAACAGTAAAATAATTTTCCATATCAAGTAAAGACCCCAATCACTCCTTGGTCTCTTTTTCCTTATAGATTATTTTGAATATATTTATATTTTATAGAAGTAGTGCTACATGTCATGTTTTTTGTTTGTTTTTTGTAGAGACAGAGTCTTGCTCTATTGCCCAGTCTGGAGTGCAGTGGCGCCATCTTGGCTCACTGCAATCTCCACCTCTCGGGTTCAAGCAATTCTCCTGCCTCAGCCTCTGAAGTAGCTGGGACTAGAGGCACACGCTGCCATGCCCGGCTAATTTCTTTTGTATTTTGGTATAGACGAGAGTTCGAGACCAGCCTGGTCAACATGGTGAAACCACATCTCTACTAAAAATACAAAAATTAGCCGGGCATGGTGGCGGGCGCCTGTAATCCCCGCTACTCAAGAGGCTAAGGCAGGAGAATTGCTTGAAACCAGGAGGCAGAGGTTGCAGTGAGCCAAGACCCAGCCTGGGTGATAGAGCAAGACTCCATCTCAAAAAAAAAAAAAAAAAAAAAAGAGAGTGAGACAGACAGAATAGTCGCCAACGTAATTCCACTATTGTTTATTTATTTATTTTTGTGTTTTTGAGACAGGCTGTCACTGTGTCACTCAGGCTGGAGTGCAATGGCACAATCTCGGCTCATTGCACCCTCCACCTTTTGGGTTCAAGTGATCCTCCCAATCTTAGCCTCCTTAGCTGGGACTACAGGCACACCCCACCACACCCAGCTAATTTTTGTACTTTTTGTAGAGATGGAGTTTTGCCATGTTGCCCAGGGTGGTCTTGAACTCCTGGGCTCAAGCAATCTTCCTGCCTTGGCTTGCCAAAGTGCTAGGATTATAGGCAAGCGGCACTATGCCTGATCATAATTCCACTTTATAAATTACAGGCCGGGCGTGGTGGCTCAAGCCTGTAATCCCAGCACTTTGGGAGGCCAAGACGGGCGGATCACGAGGTCAGGAGATCGAGACCATCCTGGCTAACACGGTGAAACCCCGTCTCTACTAAAAAATACAAAAAACTAGCCGGGCGAGGTGGCGGGCGCCTGTAGTCCCAGCTACTCGGGAGGCTGAGGCAGGAGAATGACATAAACCCGGGAGGCGGAGTTTGCAGTGAGCCGAGATCGTGCCACTGCACTCCAGCCTGGGCGACAGAGTGAGACTCCGCCTCAAAAAAAAAAAAATTATATATATTACTCAGATTTAACATCCAGAAAGAAGAAAAAAATGTAAAGAATGCACACACACAAAGACAGCAAGAAAGCTGCAGTAAAGGCACATAATTTAAAATCATGTTCCTGGTTTCCAATCTTCCTCTGCAAAGTGAGACATCCTGGGCCCTTTCTTTCATACCTGGCTAGTTACCTAGAATTGAATAAGGCCCTCTTGAGATGCTCCAGCTGCTGGTTCTCTAGGGTTCCCCAAAGTCCCCAAAGGGACATACGACATATAAAATCATGAATCTTTCTGAGTCCCCATAAAACAATGTTATCTGTCCCTCCTCCAGTGTCCCAATACACTATTTATAGCTCTTATGACATTTAGTTCAAAACACTGAACAAGGGCTTTGATATCTGTGTACCTGTGTCATTATCTCCCATCAGATTGTATGCTTCTAGGAGTAGGGTATGTAGCCCAGAATCAGACCTCAAATAATGGGAAGACCTAAGAAGTCAGCCAGTCCAACCACCTACGTAAAGTCTGAGGGCTCTCCAAAAATCCTCCTCTAAGCAGAGGAGGAAGAACTACCCCCATTCCACAGTAGTTTGTTCCTTCTTGGAGAAAGTGTAGCTGCTAGAAAGTTCTCCCATAAATGGAATGAAAATATTTTTCTCAAATTTTGAAATGTAACCCTAGTCTCACCCCATCTATAGAAAAGATCAAATCCCTCTTATCACAGGACAGCTTGTGAATACTAGAACCTTCACATTTTTTCTTCAATCTCCTGACATAGTGCTTTACACATTTATTTATTTATTTATTCATTTATTTATTTAATTTTTGAGACAGAATCTCGCTCTGCTGCCCAGGCTGGAGTACAGTGCAGTGGCTCAATCTCAGTTCACTGCAACCTCCACCTCCCAGGCTCAAGTGATTTTCCTGACTCAGCCTCCCAACTAGCTGGGGCTACAGGTGTGCGCCACCATGCCTGGCTAAGTTTTGTATTTTTAGTAGAGATGGAATTTCACGTCGGTTGACCAGGCTGGTCTTGAACTCCTGACCTCACATGATCCTCCCACCTCAGCTTCCCAAAGTGTTGGGATTAAAGGCATGAGTCACCATGCCCTGCTGTTTTACACATTTAAAAAATAGTTAAACAACCTTCCTCCATCACACATCAATATATCATGGGTGGGATAAGGTGGTGTGTTCTCTAAAAGATATATTTTTTTCTAATTAATTTTTTATTGATATATAATAGTTGTCCATACTCTAAAAGATATTTGACTGTTTTATAAAATGCCTTTCACTCTCTGGTTTTAAGAAAAATTGTCAAGAATGCAATAGCCAAGAATTCAGAAATTCAGAATATAAACACATTCTTCTACCACAACCTTTTCTCACCCCATTAAGGTTTTCTCATGTTCCCTGCAAGCAGTTTCTTTTTCTTTTTCTTTTTCTTTTGTTTTTGAGACAGAGTTTCACTCTTGTTGCCCAGGCTGGAGTGCAGTGGTGTGATCTTGGCTCACCGCAACCTCTGCCTCTCAGGTTCAGGCGATTCTCCTGCCTCAGCCTCCCAAGTAGCTGGGACTAGAGGCGCCTGCCACCACGCCTGGCTAATTTTTTGTATTTTTAGTAGAGACGAGGTTTCATTATGTTGGCCAGGCTGCTGGTCTCGAACTCCTGACCTCAGGATCTGCCTGCCTCGGCCTCCCAAAGTGCTGGGATTACAGGCGTGAGCCACCACTCCCGGCCCCTGCAAGCAGTTTCTTTAACCTTGTTGGGATGCCATTCCTGGGCAAAGCTAGATTTGGGACAAGTTGCCCAGCTCTGATAGGAAGAGTCAATCCTCAGGGGGAAGTTTCTTTTCACCTCCGGGATCCCCTGGGCTTCCTGGGTTGACTCAGGACTTCATACGCAGCCTGGATCTCCAGGAAGTGCCTCTGTGCCTCCTCTGTCTGGTCCAGGTTGTGGTCTGGGTGCCAGACCTTCACTAGTTCCCGGTAACTCCGATGTATTTCTTCATTTGTTGCCCCTTCTGAGAGGCCCAAAACCTTATGGAAACAGAAGATGACAAATCAGAATCTCCCAAGTTGTTAGGGTACCTGGGCCTCTCCTTGCACCTTTGCTAAATCAGGCTATCATATCTCTAGAATTGGCTTCTACTTGCCCGTGGGAAAGGTCCAGCAGCTCAGGTTAGAATTCCAGCCTTAGAGAGTAATAATAAAAGAAAAAAATTCTTTTAGAAAAAAGAATGCCAGTCTTTTGAAACATAGACAAGCTCTAGATCTCATGGCAAGGGCCATTAATCACAACTGTCCATTGTCCAACCTGGAACTTCATATCCCTGGCAAGATCTCTTCCCCACAAAAGACATAAATGTATATATGTCCACCAAAGGCATGTACAAGAAAGCTCATAGCAACTTTATTTATAATAGCCCCAAACCAGAAACAACCCAAACGTTCATTAACAATAGAGTGAGTAAATAAACTGTGGTATAATCATACAATGGGATACTACACAACAGTGAAAACAAACAATTTACAATTGCAAGTAACAAGAGGAATAATGGCCGGGTGTGGTGGCTCATGTCTGTAATCCTAGCACTTTGGGAGGCCGAGGCGGGCAGAGCACCTGAGGTCGGGAGTTCGAGAGCAGCCTGACCAACATGGAGAAACCCTGTCTCTACTAAAAATATGTAATTAGCTGGGCGTCATGGCCCACGCCTGTAATCCCAGCTACTCAGCAGGCTGAGGCTGGAGAATCGCCAGGAGGCGGAGGTTGCAGTGAGCCAAGATGGCGCCATTGCACTCCAGCCTAGGCAACAAGAGCGAAACTCCGTCTCAAAAAAAAAGAAAAAAGAAATCAAGAGTAATAAATCTCATAAACATGATGTTGAATGAAAGAAGAAAGATGCCAAATACAAAAGAACACATAATGGATGGTTCCACTTTTTTGGAGCTCAAGAATGAGCAAAACTGGACTGGGCATGGCTCACGCCTGTAATCCCAACACTTTGGGAGGCTGAGGCGGGCAGATCACAAGGTCAGGAGATCAAGACCATCCTGGTTAACACAGTGAAACCCTGTCTCTACTAAAAATACGAAAAATTAGCCAGGCGTGGTGGCACGTGCCTATAGTCCCAGCTACTTGGGAGGCTGAGGCAGGAGAATAGCATGAACCTGGGAGGCAGAGCTTGCAGTGAACCAAGATAGAGCCACTGCACTCCAGCCTGCGCTACAGAGCAAGACTCTATCTTAAAAAAATAAAAAAGAAGAAGAATGAGCAAAACTAACGTATGGTGACTAAAGTCAGAATAGAGATAACCTCTGAAGGTGGGAGTATAGGCCGAGAAGGGGAATAAAAGAACCTTCTTAGTGCTGGAAATGTTCCATCCCTTGATCTGAGTGGGGTATACATAAAATTAGTGCACCGTATATATGTTGTACCTCAATAAAAAGTAAATAATATACACATATATTTTTCCTACTCTACTATTACAGCCTCCGTAACCTTTGCCCATTGCAAACAGATATCCAAAGAAGCCAGAACATCCTTCTGGCACCTGGCCAACAGACGTAAGTACAGTGCTTCCACATGAGGGCCACCAGAGCCACCAGACAGGACTGAGGGAAGAAAGCCTTACCTGGTAAGCCAGCTGACGCTTCTCATCCTGAAAACTGTGAACAAATTCATAGAGCTTCTCCCACTCCTGGAAGTAGCTGCTGTTGAAGCCAGTATCTCCCATCAGTAGCCTCCAGATCCGGTAAGGCAGAAGGAGGACAAACTCCATGAGGCGGCCAAGAAGGGGGAAGAAGCTGAACCAATTCAAGAAGGAGCCAAGGGTTTCTGCCACATAGCTGAGGGTGGCAGCTGTGTTGCAGAGGGCACTGTATGCCAGTGGGCCTGTGAAAGCAAGGTAAGCCAAGCCCAGCCGGTAGAGCCGCACACTGAACGGCTCTGACATCACTAAAGCTTTGTAGCGGCGATGCTTCTGAGCTGTAATGCTGGCGGCCACACTAATGGGCAGTATGGCTATGGGGCGGCCATAGAATATAGGTGAAGTGAGAAATGCTGCCACCAGAGTGTTCTTAAAGTCTGAGGTCTGATTGCCAACCGCAGCCACCAGCAAGACCCCTAAGCCAACTGCCAGTGGGAGGGCCACAATATAGAAGTTGACCATGGATGAAAGGCTAATCAGTGCCACAAGGCCAAAATAGATGCCAACGATCACCTGGGCAGCAAAGCGAATGGGACTCAGAGGGGGTGTCACCCCTCTGGGGCTCTGCCTCTGCCCCTGGGCTCTGTTGGCCTGAGCTACAAAGCTTGGGAGCTTCCAGAACTCCCAGAGCCAGCCCAGCCCACCTCCCCCCAGGGTCAGCATCCAGAGCAGGGCGTGGCTGTCCCTTCCCAGGTACAGGTGGTGAAGCCCAGCAGGGCCCCCCACAGCCCAGAGGGCATAGGTCACCAGGAGCCCCTTGGCCATCCTCTAGGGCAAAGGTCTCAGAACAAGTCCGCTTACTCGCAGCACAGAAGTCTTGGAGTTCTCTGTGAGAATCATGGCCGTCATGGCCCCAGAGTTATCCTTAGACCCTAAGAGATGGGAAAAAGCAGAGTCGTAAGATGATGTCCAAGCTCCAACACAGCAACCATTTCTCTTTCCCATGAAAGAGTCCAGATCTGCCTGAGTGCCCAGTGCTATTTATCTCATATCCCTTGTCCTAGCACCTCAGTCCCATTCTTTACAACCACAGTGACTCCAGATTTAGAGGAGAAAGCTGTTTAAATTTCAGACCTCCCATCAGACCAATGACCCCAAATGACTCATGGGGGGATGTGTGGAGGGGCAGAGCTGCATTGGATGCCTTTCCAAAGTTCCCACACATTTTGAAAGCCTCCGCCTTACCCACGACTTAACTCCAACTGTGGCTGCCCTTCCACACTGGCCCAGGCTTTAGCCCCTCTCCTGCCTTCCTAACTCTCCAGGCCATGAGATTTTCCCACAGGTCAAACTTAAAAGGGGTCCTGAATTCCCTCTATTAAAATATCCTGGAAAACTACGTTTGACCTAGACCTTTGCACCCCACAACTCAACCACCTCTTTCGGAGGCCAGCTTGAAAAGTCACTCCACAGCAGCTGGACGAATCCTCACAATATCAAACCAGACGTCAAGCGTGTCTGCCAGTGTCCCCTCTATCTGGAGCGACAACCAGTCAGCACCCGCTAGTCCCAAATTAAGTGGCCGTACCTGGGCGCCCCGCTCCCAGACCGAGTCAGACCAGTCATTTCCTTTGACCACAGAGTGAAAATGACATGTCTCGCCCCGCTCCCACTTCCATCCAAATGGACTTTGTCTTTTGTGTCTGTTGTGTCACGGAAGTCCGGCCTCCCCAGGCCAAGCTCCTCCTCAGGGCCCTCCCCGGGCCCTCGGAATCACATTCCCGCCTGGGACTCCTCCCGCCAGCCCTCGAGGGGAGAGTGCAAGGCTCTGCAGACGCCTGCAGCTCCAGTAGACTCAGCGCCCAGCCCAGGCCCAGCGCCTCGCGCACCACGGCACCACCGCCGCCAGGTGGCGCTGCCGCCGAAGGAAGGGCGGGTCCGGGCGGTCCCCAGACTCACCTTGTGTGGGTCGCGGAGTCACAGCAGCACAGGACTGCCCCTATGGAGGGGCTGCCTGGAGGAGCAAGGACTCTCCTATCTGTAGTGCTAAAAAAGGACAAAGTCCTGTAAATGCAAGAATATGTCCTTGATTACCTCTTTCCCACCCCCACAAATAGAAAGGTGACTCCTCCCTCACCTCAAGCTGCACGCTCCTCTTTTCACGCTCCGTTGACCTTCAAGACTGGATGGTTCCACCTCCAATTCCCCTAAGGCAGAGACATCCACGGACAGGCTGCAGGGAGGGACCCCCAACCCAAGCTGTCCTCAACCCCCCACAGGGCTTGCCTCACGGGCCCACCTCTGAGCCTTCCAGTTAGGGGCTCTGCTTCTGCACCTGAGCCTGAGATCTGAGGAGCCTCCCAATCCAGGGCTGCTCTGTCCCGCGGGCTATGGACCAGAGGGAGAAACGGAAGCAGAGGGTTGGAGGGCGAGGCCGCAGGGTTGGAGAGCGAGGCCGCAGCCCGGGGCTCGGGGTAGTCTGCCTTCCTGTGCCTCTGCGCTGCCACGGAGCTGCAATGCAAGACGCCTTCATTTCAACGTCCCGGGCTCCTACCCCGGGTTCTACTCCGTGACCTTGGCTAAGTCATGCAGCTTCTTGGGCCTCAATTTCCTTCTCTGGAAATCTCGTGGATCTCCAAGGTCCCCCAGTCTGGACTTGCGGGGGCTTCGGGGGGACAGTCGGCCTCGCGGGTGTCACCTCCCTGCAGTAGGCAGCGTGTTTCCCTCCAAACGCCCTCACAGCCCTCATCTCGGCCTGGAGAGGAAATGCTGCTCTCTATATGACCTCTTAGGTCTCACTGAGGGACCTAGGCTGGGAGGGGCCCCAAAGCGACGCCTCAGACTGCTGGGGGCGGGGGCGGACAGGGGCGCTGAATAATGAATGAGACTTAATTGGGCCCGCACTGCGCGACGGCGCGCTAAGCTTTGCAAACAGCGCGGGCGGCGGCGGCCGCCTCTGGACAAACAATCTCCCGGCTCAGGTGGTGGGGCAGCGGCGGCAGCCACACAAGGGAGAGGGAAGAGGCTGGCCGGCGGGGCACCCCGGGCCGCAGCGCGCCACCAGCTTTACGGCCGGAGGAACCCAGGAATGCAGTGCTGCGCTGGCGGCCCAGAGAGTGGGGGTGGGGAAGGGGCTCAGGGTTCGATCTTAGGAAGCGAGAAGTGGGGAGGGAGAGAAGCCGACTGTGCGGGGAGAGCCAGGGGCCCAAGGGCAATGTAAGCGCGAGGAAAAGCCGAAGAAACGAGTGGAAGGCGGAGGAGAGGGGAGAAGTGAGCGAGGAAAAAGCGCACCGGGGGAGGGGCGACGGGGTGGGAGGAGCGGGAGAAGAGCTGTTACCGGGAGGAAAGGGAAGAGAGATGGAGGAACAAGCAAACGAAGGCGCGAGGAGCCGGGAGAAGAGGAATTGGAGAAGAGACAAGGAGAGGAATGGGAGGTGACCGGAATAAGAACGAGGGGGCGGCAGGGCGGGGGGAGGCGCCCCTGCCTCCGCCTCGCCCCGCAGCGCTCCCGCCCTAGTGCTCTCTCCAGCAGCCCGCACTCACTTTGTCACAATTACCGGGCCGTCACTCCGCCCGGATTGTTTTCCCAAAATTGTTGTTCTATAAACTGGTGCAGAGTGGGAGGTGGGGGGATCTGACAAGCTGCAGCGAGTGGAAAGTGTCTGAGCTGTGGTGGGGGGCGCGGTGGTGCATTTACCCGCAAAGGGGCCCCACGTGGGCGGAGGATCCAGAAACCCATGCAGGAATTCTGGTTGCTGCCCTAGCCTCGTCGCTGACCCTGCTTTTAACCTTTTTGGCTATTCTCAGCATCTGCTGCCTTGGTTTCCCCAGCAGAGTGCGACAAGGATCGGAGGTTGGGGTGGCGGAGGCGCTTGTGGGTGGGGTCCAAACTTTCCTGCCTGCCCCATTATGTCTTGTTCTTTACTACCCAGGTGTCCCCCGAGAGGGCTGGGGTGGTCTATCCCAGCCCAGCTGTTCCCAGAGCGGTCTCGAGTGCCTTCTTCCACCGTGAGTGAGGCTTCTGCCCTCACCCGGTCTGGGCCATCTCCTACCCCGCCTGTGCCCTCCGACCCCCTGCCCTGCGCCGCTCGGTGTCCCAGACTCTCAATTCGGTGAACATATGTTGCGCGCCCACTGAGTGCCAGCGCTAAGCCAGCCTCCCCCCGCCGCCTCTCCCCCGCCACCCGCCCCTTCCCTGCCGGCCCGGCCTGTCGGCTCCGTGACAGCAGCCGCCGAAGCCCCGGCCCCGCGGGAGCGGCCGGAGAGGAGCCGCCGCATGGCTGGCTCCGACACTGGCCTCCCAGGCGGCTCCAGGGGCAGCGAAGGGTGGCGGCCGCTGAAGCGAGACTGGAGCTGGCCGGGGGAGTTGACAGGGCTGAGCGCGGGAGGGGGAGGCCCTGGGAGGGCTTCTCTCTGGTTATCTAAGGCCCGTCGTTCTCATTCCATCGCCCTCGGGTCCCGCCCGGGTCCCGCCCCCTCCTGGCTTCACCAGTCTGGGACGTGGTAGGCTCCCCACACCCCCTCCTCCAGCCCGGGTGATTTACACGCGGGCTCCGCGCAGCGGCCGCTTCCCAATCAGGAATATCGACCCCGGGCGGGGCCCCCGGGCCGCATCGATCCCTTTAAGGCTCGGGATTTAAAAATGTCAAATTTGCCTTTTCCAGGCGGGCGGAGGGGGCGGGGGCCAGGAGGAGGGAGGTTGGGAGGAGGGAGGGACAGCAGGGCATCGACCAGGCGTCTGTGCCCAGAATGTGAAGTGACCTGCGCGTGCCCGAGTCCTGACACGGTGTGACCATCCTTGGGTTAGCAATCACCTCTGGATGGGGGCAGGAAGAAAGCCCTCCTCCTCCTACTCCAATCTCCTTGGGGTATTCTGCTGGGCTGGTGTATTCTTAAAGAGAAGAGCCCCAAGAGGAACAAAGAGAGAGCCCCCGAAAATGTATGAAGACAAATTTGGAAGATTCCTAAATGTGGAAATATGCAGACACAAAGGAGGGTACAAAGGCTGGGCGCCGTGGCTCACGCCTGTAATCCCAGTACTTTGGAAGGCTGAGGTGGGTGAATCACTTGAGGTCAGGAGTTTGAGACCAGCCTGGTCAACATGGAGAAACCCTGGCTCTACTAAAAATACAAAATAAATAAATAAATAAATAAAGCAAGCCAGGCAGAGCCTGTAGTCCCAGGTATTCAGGAGGCTGAGGCAGGAGTATCTCTTGAATCCAGGAGAGGAGATTGCAGTGAGCCAAGATGGAGCCACTGCACTCTAGCCTGGGAGACAGAGCGAGACCCCGAAAAGAAGAAGAAGGAGAAGGAGAAGGAGAAGAAGAAGAAGAAGGAGGAGGAGGAGGAGGAGGAGGAGGAAAAAGAGTACAGAGATAAAGATACAGAAGCTCCAAGAGATACCCTAGCCCCAAGGAACAACAAGGCAAAGGCAAGGGTCTCCCTGAAAAAAACAGGGGGCCAGAGATCCAGAGTCAGCCCAGTTTTCTGCTCTGTAGACCCAGGAGGTTCAGGGCTGGGGAGGAGGCCAGGTTCAACTTCTTGGTGTTTTTGAGAATGAAGATTGAGAGTGGAGACCAAGCAAAACTGAAGAGAGTTATTAGGGAGAGGAATTAGAGTGCAGTTAGCATTATCCTCCCAAGGCATAAACTAGTAACTAACTTGGATTTGAGACCCAAAAGATTAGGATCTCAGAGGCTGCTAATACAGGCTCCAAAGAGGTAGGCTGCCTTGGAGGTCTGAAGGTCAGCCCCTCTCTTCCTGAGCATCACACAGGCATCTGCTCAACATCTACCAACTCCTCTCTGGCCACCACACCAGCCTAGGGAGGCCACATGGGTTGGAGATCACATCTTACATTGGAGACCTCGTGTATGTGTATGTGTAGGAGTATGGGCTAGACAACTCTGGTAGTAATCACTTTGTTCCCCAGGGCACAGCAACTAGGTGTCCAAACTTTGGCAAAAAACAAACAAACAAACAAACAAAAAATCAATCCACTACTTTCAAGACCCTCAGGGTAGGGATGTTAGTGGTGAAGGTGCTGGAAGGGAGCAGCTGTCCTGACCAGCACTCTCACAGTTAACATCTAGCACCACCCCCACCCCCCACCTCAGCAGCACACCTCAGTTGTCACCGTCACCGTGCGCACTGCCATTTCCTCCATAACTGGAGACAGAGCTGACAGCCAGCTGGGGGGTAGTGGGGAGATGGACACACAGGGGGTGGACACACAGGGAGGGGTGGTTCATCCTCAGATGGGAATCTCACACCTCTACTGGCAAAATCATACTGACACACACCTGGCACTGACACACACAGTCACTGACCCCCACGTGCGATCCACACTCATCAATCCCTGTCATTCACACCATCTCTGAGTGCACAAGTCACGCACAGTTTCTCAGAGGTCAGACCGAAGCGCCTAGTCTTGATACCTGCCTAATACCTTTCCTTGACATCTCAGACCTTAAATCACCTAACCCCAGAAGAGGGCTTAGGTCCCCACCCTTGCTTCCCAGCCAGGGCCAGCTCCAATAACTGGGAGGCCGAGCTCAAGGAAATCAAGTCCCAGGGTCAAGGCGAAGGACCAGGAGCAGATGGAGCAGTAGGACTGTTAAACACTTCCCTTAGCCCCCTCCTGCTACTGGCCTGTTTCCTGGCACGTCCACTCGCAGCCCGCCCGACCCCCCACCCGCCTGTCAGTCGAGTAATGAATGCGCGCTCGGGGGCCCCGGGCCCCCCTGGAGTCGTTCATCACTGCCAGCACCGCCCACCTCTCTGCCTCCCGCCAGGAGGGCTAAGCGGCCAGGGCTGTGAGAGCCCCTCACCCCCAATCTCGACCACTAATTGTCAGATTGAGATGTTGATTTGTCAGCTGGGAGCTAGCGCCAAAGAATCTGCAGTAAAACCTGGACTCCTTGAACTCCCTCTAGGCTCCCCCAGGGTTCTCCAGGACTTGGAGCCTCTTTTGAGCGGATGAGGATTGGTTGGATTTCTCTGAACAGAGCGGGCACAGAAGCGCAGTGTCCTTCAAAGCCGGTAGGAGGCGCGCCAGGCTAGAAACCCTTGGTTTCCCCAGGAGGGGTCGCCCTGGGCCTGGTTTCATCTGTACCTGCCTGACCTCTAAGGCTTGGTCCCCAGCTTCCCAGCAGGGGGCGCCCTGAACCTCGGGCCTCTGGTCTCCGCAGCTTTTGTTCCCTCTTCCCCACTGGGACGCCCCAAGCTGCTAGCCCCAGTTTCCCTTCGGGGAGCGCCCGGGGCCATAATCCCCCTCCCTTCGGCAAACGCCTCAGGCGCAGTCCTCCACTGCTCCTCAGGAGGCGCCCTGCCGCAGGTCCGCCCTCGCCCTGCCCTGGGCGCCTAGGCTGCAGCCGCACCCCGCCCTCTCCCGGGCCTGGCCCAGGAGCTCCCCGGGCGGCCGGCTGAGTGACTGGCGGCCGGTGATTATGCTGAAGGGGGAGCGGGGTGCGCCGCGGGCGGCAGCGCTGACCCTTCACATTTCCGATCCGCCGGGACCCTCATCCATCCGAAGCTGCTCTTTGTCTGGCCGCCTAATTGCCGGCGGACAGGATGGATGGCGGGACCGACAGCCGCGGAATCCCTAATAAAGGCCGCGGCCGCCGGGGAGGGAGTGCAGGAGGGAGGGGGAGCAAGAGGGAAAGGATGGAAGAAGATGGGAGGAAGCACCGGGCAGCGGTCTCCGGCTCCGAGGCGCTGCGCGCGGCGCTCACTAAAGTCCAGCTCGCCTGGGGTGCTAGTTTGGGGTCCAGGTCCGGGTGCGGTGGGTTGGGGCTCGTTAAGTATCCTGCTCGTCAGAGAAAAGCTGGGGACCCCAAGCAGAAAGAGCATCCTAGGGCCTTCCTCGCTTAGCCAAGCCCTCGAGACTTGGAGCTTAGCACTACCTCCTGGTCTCTGGGCTCTCGTCAGCCTGCGCCCCATCAGCTTCCCGCACCCCACCCGCCTCCTTTCATCTGTGGGTCTCCCAGAGCCGGAGTCAATATTCCAGCGGAGAAATGAGGGGTCTGACAGCTCTCTGTGCAGCCGATCCCCACATTTCATTAACTGAAGGCTGGAGCTGTCGAGCGGTGGAGGCAGCGGGGAGCACAAAGGAAGGTGGAGGAGGCAAAGGCTAGGAGCAGCACCTGGCCAGGGGTGGAGGGCTGCCAAAGTCAGCCAGCAACAGCTCTGGCCTGACAGACACCTTAGAAGCAGTCTTTACCCACTCTCTAGGAAGCCAGGAGCTTGTCTTCAGCCCTGTGGACCCTGGTGCCACACTTTGAACTTAAGGTTGCACTGAGTTTTGGTGCCAGAGGCACTGGCTGATGAGTGAGAGCCCTGGGCCTGGCCCTGCACTCACTCTCTCTGCCTGATGGCAGAGGCAGGCGGGTAGTCTCTGCAAGGAGTCAAGCCATGAGTAGGTTCTTGGGCTGGGACGGTTTTCCCAGCTGCAGTTGGAGAAGAGCCGACTTCAGGATTGCCTTTTGTCCCTTAAGCAAATTTTCCTTGACTCGCTTCGTTTTCCTTTGCTTCCCTTTTCTCTGCCCTCTCTTCCTCCATCTGGACAGTTGTTCTCTGAAACTAACTTTGTCCATCCTTTAGCCAACAATTGAGCACCTGTTGGGCGTCAGGTTTAACACTGTCAGGATGGGGGTTGGGAGATACACGGAGCCAAGACACAACCCTGTTGGCCTCACATACAAAAGTCTCCCAGAAGCCGTTCAAACCTCACTGCCCACTCCGGGCCTGCCTCTCTCACTCTTCCACTGCCTTGGGTGCCATTTATCTCCTCTAGGGAACTGAGAAGAAAGCCAGGAGGTCATAACTCTAATTCCAGAACTATCCCTTACAGGGTGATAACGGACAAGTCATTTCCCCTTTCTGGGCCCCAGTTTTTTTACCTGTAAAATGGGGACAATAGAGCTAACTCTAAGGGGTGCTGTGAGGATGCAATGAGAAGTTGCATGTTAAAGCCCTAAAATACAATAAGAACTCAATAATGTTTCCCTTTCCATGCCTCCCCTGTCCTCTCACATGGATTCCTTTCTCTTCATACTAGAGGACTGCTATCAGGCAACCCAGGCTGCTTCCAGATCCATGCGAGCTTCAATGTGGGAGCTGAAAGCCAGAGTGTGGGAATAAGTAGGGAGAACCACACTGTGACTGGCCCTGAAGGGGAGGAGGGAGAGAGTGCAAGGAAAAAAAAAAAAGTGTTTCCTTAGATCTTGGTAAAATGTCAGGTGGAAGGGAGGTTTCTCTTCTCTTACTTATGAGGAAACTGAGGCTCGTTCAAGTGATGGAGGCATATGACTTTGCTGGAACCTTCCCTCCCAAGGGCCCAATATTGCTCACCTCTTCACCCTCTTTCTTCCCTTGAGGGGGTCTGGGTCAGTGACAAGAAGCGTGAGAGAAGGAACAAAAGGAGAAAACTTTCAAGGAGCCAGGACCTTTCCACTAGACTTCATAAAATTTTAACATGAAAACTTCCGCAGAGTAGAAGGTACATATCACATGCAAATCATATGCTAATCACATGCTAATCCAAAGTCTGGTCCTCAGAACTCTGACACACAACTAGCTATAGCCCTGGGGGGAATTCTGGGGAGCCCCCTGGGTACCGGACAGGTGAGGGAGGCATTCCATTTAGGGTCAGTTTCTGGAGTTAAAATTCATTTTATGATCGAAGAGGAGTCAAGTATATAAATAGGGGTTAGGGTCAAGGTTAATGCAGAGTCAAGGACAGACTGCTCTATCTGAAGGCTGCATTAACCTTTAAATGGGGGAGCCTAGGACGCCGTTAAAGGCTTCCTCTCCTCTCCCCTCCCCCTGCCAACTCGGCCCCCCACTTCCACTGCCTCTTTTTTGTCCTGCAGCACACCCTTCTCTACCTACCTCCCATTCCCAATCATACCACCTCCCTGGGGCTTCCCAGTTTGGCTGCAGGAGGAGCTCTGGGTAAATTGTCCCAGACCCCAGCCTGGGCCCCAGCATTCCCTCCAGCCCAGACACTTGGCTTCTGGCCCCAGGTGTGCAGGCTGGCCTTGGCCCCACCCAGGTCCCTTCTTGGCAGAATGTGGCAGCTGCAGGGGAAGCAATAAGGACCTGGTGAGCTGGCAGCTTCATTCCAGAGTGTGGGGAAAGAGCAACAGAACATGAATAAATTCATGGAGCTGGCCCCTCAGCTCCCCCTGAGCCAAGCCGGCTCCCAAACCACACAGATCCGCTGCCGCCTGCAGCCCTGCTGGTCACCACAGCTCACAGCCTGGGCTGGGGATGGGAGGAGAGGGGAAACTCTAGAGAGAAGAGGACTGGGACCTGAAAGGGGCAGAGGTGAGGGACTTAAAAAGGGGGCCTTGGTAAGTAGAATGGGTGGAGTGGGGAGCGCGGCTGGGCAGAGGGGGCCTCTGGTAAGTGGAGGGAGGGCAAAGGGAGGGAGAGGAGTGGCAGGACCTGGGGTGGATGGGGCCTGAGGATCAGGCAGGGGAGGGTGGTGTGAGCCTGGGTCTGCTCTCTGATCCATCCATCATCCAGCCTGGGGGAGCAGATCCAGAATTAGACATGCAGAGGGCTGACACGGCCCTCAGCCCCCCGAGGAAGACAAATGGTGACAAAGACCTTGAATAAAATTTGTATTTATGGTTGGAGCAGGAGGCCCCTCCCCCACTGACTGCCAATCCTTTCTCTCCCACTCCTTGCAGATGTGTAGGGGCCTCCCCCAACCCCCAACACAGGCCCAGCCTCAGGAATCTCTCCCAGCATCATTATGAGGCGGGGGTCAAGAAGGAGTACAGAAAACAAGAGAGGAGGAAATCACTCTCCATCCAATAATCATGCCCTGGTGTGCCCTGTGCCCTCCATCTTACACAATGTATTCCCATACATGACAGTCCTGGCTTATCCTGGTCTCTAAGAGGCTTTTGCCGCTACTCACCTGCAGGGTCTCCAAATGCCTCCACTTTTTACCAGTCCTAGAGCCTGTTTTCCTAGCCTCTGGGGTCCTTGTGAGCAAGCCATTTTTCCCAGAGGGCCCAGGCCCTAAGAAAGGATGCAGTCAATAGCTTTTTCTCTGGACTCTGATCTAGCAATGCCTGTGTCTAGCAATGTCTTAGCCACTCTGAAAGCCAGGTACAGTCCCCTCGTACAGGAGGCTGCCTAGCACCTAATCTCCATTTTACTTACATTAATTTGCATGACCAACTTCAACTCCCACCCCAAATACCCATTATGTGGGATCCAACTTCTCTGGGTTTCATCTAACAACAAACTCTTGAAGGAGGAAGGGGCAGAGACTCCTGGGACTGGATAAGTCTGGGACCAGGGCAGGGGTGTCATTGGGCTGAGCTGAGCAGGGCAAATGAGAAAACCACTGTCTTCTGACTTCCTCTCTCTCCTGTAGATTCCTTCATTCTCAGTTCCAAGGTAGGAAAAATGGCATTTGTGGGCTTCAAATTTAGGGACTAAGAGGAAGACAAATACAAATACCTCCCTTCAAACAGCCCTCACGTATACATACACAAAGACAACACACAATCCACAATCGCACTCACCCAGGGACACACAGGGCCAGGATCCCATGGTCACCTCCACACTTTGGAGCACACTGTCACAACGCACAGGCCCAGAGCCTAGCACTGCTGGCAGAGCCGCCCTGCCCCCGCGTCTTCCCCACAGTTGATGTGTCACATTGGAGTCCAAACACGGACCTGGGTGTCTCTCTGCAGCGCGCCATTTACATTTCTCTCTCGATCTGTCAACCTGTCCCGGCTACGTCTCTCTTCCTCTGTTTCTGTCTCTCCCTCTCCCCCTCTGGGGCTGTCAGTCCGTCTCTTTTCGAAGCTTTGTCTCTGTCTCTGCATCTCTATCTAGCTTTCCTTCTCTTTGATTTCTCTGTCGCTCCTTCTCTGCTTTCTTGTCGGTTTCCTGCTTGCTCCTCCGGGCTGCTCTGTTCTCTTATTTTCTCTCTCTCTCTCTCTCTCTCTCTCTCCACACACACACACACACACACACACACACACACACACACACACTCCACTCCGCGCCCCAATACTGAGGGGTGGGGGTGTGGGGTTGGCTAGAGATTTGCCTTTTCCACTTCAGGCCAACTAGTATCAGTTGAACCCTTTACCATGTTATTCGGTCACGGGCGCTAAGGGGCGTGGGGTGGCGAATTTCTATCTTTTCTAGTCCTTCTTATTTTGTTTTCTGTTTGTTTGTGAGGTCCCTCCCCCTCATTTTACCTCGGGAACCTACTATGCGTGTTTGTATCGTGACCCCTCTTTATCCCATCGCTGTTTTGGGTTTCCTCTGGGCTCTGAGAATGCCAAACTCCGGGTAAAGGGTGAAAGTAAAGATAGAGTGGGGGCCGCGAGACCCTGAAGAACCCGCTCAGGGCCGGGAAGGAACCTAGGGTCGGTGGGGGGGTGGAGGGGAGGCGGGGAGGACGTGGGTGGGGGCGGCTGCCTGCCCCGCCCCCGCGCTTCCCACTCTGGGCACCAGGGGTCGCTCCGCCTCTGGCCGCTTATAGTGGCTCCGGCCGCTCGGCGCCTCACACCACCCGCATCGCCGCCCGGGAGGGAGGGGAGGAAGGTTAGGGACGCGGAGACCGACCGCGCTCGCAGGACAGAGGCGCGGGCCAGGGCTCTAGCGGGGGCTGGGGCCGCGGCAGGGGTAGCAAGGTGAGTCGGTGCTTGCCAAGAGGCAGAGCGCAAAACCTACCAGGAGATCGCGCCCGGTGAGCAGCACCCACAGCTCAGACCCCGGGACGTCCGGACTCGGGGAGTAGTCCCCGCTCCAGCCGGGAGCGGTCTATTTGAGCAGCCTGGGACCCAGGCACCGCGCCATCCCTGAGAAAGCAGCGGTCTGGAGAGCGGGCATCTCAGATCTGTAAGAAACCAGCCGTCTGAGAAGCCGCGGATCTCAGGTGCCCAGGATCGTTAGGACTGAACGGGAGGGTACTAGAGGACCACGGGCTCTGGATCGTCAGGAGCTGCCCCTGACGTAACCCACGAGGGGCCTCCCCTTGACGGACGGCTTGGGGAGCGGCACCGCCGCGGCGGGGACCCGTAGAGGCAGGGTAAGGGGAGTGGGGGGGCAGCCGTCGGGGGAGTGCAGACCCAGGCCCAAGGCGGGTCACCGCCTCCTGGGCCCGCGGAGAGTCCCGGGCCCCGGCAGCCATTGCGCCCAAGAGTGAAGAAGATTTGCTGGCCCTGGCCGCGTCGCGGCTGAGCCGCCGCAAGAGGGTGGCGGGTGCGGCCGTCGGGGTGGCCATGGTGCTGCTGCTGCTGGTGGCCATCCCGCTGCTGGTGCACAGCTCCCGCGGGCCAGCGCACTACGAGATGCTGGGTCGCTGCCGCATGGTGTGCGACCCGCATGGGCCCAGAGGCCCGGGCCCCGACGGCGCGCCTGCTTCCGTGTCCCCCTTCCCGCCGGGCGCCAAGGGAGAGGTGGGCCGGCGCGGGAAAGCAGGCCTGCGGGGGCCCCCGGGACCACCAGGTCCAAGAGGGCCCCCTGGAGAACCCGGCAGGCCAGGCCCCCCGGGCCCTCCCGGCCCAGGTCCGGGCGGGGTGGCGCCTGCTGCAGGCTACGTGCCTCGCATTGCTTTCTACGCGGGCCTGCGGCGGCCCCACGAGGGTTACGAGGTGCTGCGCTTCGATGACGTGGTGACCAACGTGGGCAACGCCTATGAGGCAGCCAGCGGCAAGTTTACTTGCCCCATGCCAGGCGTCTACTTCTTCGCTTACCACGTGCTCATGCGCGGCGGCGACGGCACCAGCATGTGGGCTGACCTCATGAAGAACGGACAGGTGAGATGCCCCTCCCCCCAACCAGCTGAGACTGGTCGCTCTCTAGATGTCCCTGCACTCATCCCACAACCTGAGATTATTCCCCCAAAAGGCGTCACTGAATCCAGGAACATGAGGCTGCCAAGAACGATAGACGGCTTCATTTAGCCACAGAGGAAATTGGGGGCCAGAGAAGGAAAACCTCCTGCCTAGGGCCTCAGGGAGTGTAGGAATGGTGTTAGAATTAGAACTCAGGACTCAAACCTGAGTGTCTCTGCAGCTGCGACCTCACATTGCAACTATGGGCAACACCAGATGTCTTTGGTGTCTGGCCCTGCCAACTGGCCTCTTTTCTTGTCCCGTCTTGAGCTGTCCTTTCTTCCGCGGCAGCCCTCCTGGCCTTTGGGTCTCCCAGCCTTGCATTGGACCAGCTAACTGGAGTCTAGACTCCTTCGAATTAGAATGGAATCCATGTCTCAGGCAATAGGAAGTCGGCAGCTGTTCTCAAGTTGGGGGCATTTGGGTTGGATGTTTCAGGAAAAGGTATAAAAGGAAGAAAACATTAGCTTGCTCACTTCACCTGCCGATCAGTTGTCCTATTGCTCACCCCAGGGCTGGGGGCCTAGAACAGCCTTGCCCTCAGCTGAGTCTGTAGCCTGGCAGCTCAAGGGTCAGCCAGGTGGCTGGAATGAATGGATTTGAGGGAGGAAAGAGGCAAGGGACAGGTAGAAAAGCCTTGGACCCTAGCCTGGTCTTGTAGGCCCCACACCCTCCCTAGCAATCTCTCAGTATCCAGGTTCCGTGGTTCCCTGCCTTTGTGGGCAGTTGGAGTCACTGTTGCCTCTGTTTTCGGGGAATAGCCCCAAGAACTAAGCTCTAGCACCAAAATTTCACATAAAGTGGGAACTAGAGGCCACAGGTGTGGGGTAGGTGGGAGAAGGTGCCAGAGCTGCGCAGGCCGCAAAGGGAGGTTGGGGCTGAGTGGTGACCTCAGGATGTCCCGCATGAAGGGAGTGGTGGCTACCCAGGAGCTTCAGCCTGCGGGAGCCTGGTACCGCGGCAGCGTCTGCCTGCCCCCAGACCTGCTTTGGGGTCTCATCCCAGCAGGGCTGCCCCAGGAACCCGGGGAAAGGGAGTGAGTGTGCGTCCTCATGGAGTGACAGAATATATATGTGTATCAGGGAGTGTGTGTGACTGCGGAGTGCAAAGATGTTGAAAGTGGAGAGGTGTCTATCTGCATATAACACCGAGTAGGTGTGCTTTGTCTATGCGGGGTATCTGGGAGGAGGTGGAGGGGGCCAGTGTGTAACTAATTCGTGCGGGTTTCAGAGGGGGAGGGGACCGCGCAGCTCCCACTCTGTATTCTTCGGTGCGGGCGCTGCGGCCCTGGGGACGGTAAATAGTGATTAGAATAATGATGAATAATTAATGAGTTAATAACCAGCCCCTGTGGGACTCTCTAGAAGAGGGGGGCTGGAGGCCCGAATCGACCGCCATGAGCCCAGAGGGGAGGAAGGGCTCCCTGTTCTGGCAGAAGACGACCTCCCCGCGCCTGGGCACCAGCGGGTGCTCAGTCGGGAAATCCACGCCCACAGGCTAGAGGGCAACAGTGCATCTCAGCATGGCCTGCACTCTGTGGCACACGCACAGGCACACCTATGCTCCACCACTGGGGAAGCCAACCCTCCGTGAGGACTGACAGGAGGTCCAAGTCGGTTCAGAATTTTAGAAATTATCCTATAGGCAAATTTTTATTTTATTTTATTTTTTATTTTTTTGAGACAGAGTTTCGCTCTTGTTGCCCAGGTTGGAGTGCGATGGCGCTATCTCCACTCACCGCAACCTCTGCCTCCTGGGTTCAAGCGATTCTCCTACCTCAGCCTCCTAGTACCTGGGATTACAGGCATGCACCACCACGCCCAGCTAATTCTGTATTTTTAGTAGAGACAGGGTTTCTCTATGTTGGTCAGCCTCTTCTCAAACTCCCGATCTCAGATGATCCGCCGACCTCGGCCTCTCAAAGTGCTGGGATTACAGGTATGAGTCACCGGGCCTGGCCGGCCAATTTTATTTTTTAAATGACAATAGTAATTTGAAAATGCATTAAAAATAATTTAGGAATGGAAACCACTGAGCCAGATGCGGTGGCTCACGCCTGTAATCCCATTACTTTGGGAGGCTGAGGTGGGTGCATCACCTGAGGTGAGGAGTTCGAGACCAGCCTGGCCAACACAGTGAAACCCCGTCTCTACTAAAAATAGAAAAAATTAGCAGGGCGTGGTGGTGGGCGCCTGTAATCCCAGCTACTAGGTAGGCTGAGGCAGGAGAATAGCTTGAACCCGGGAGACGGAGGTTGCAGTGAGCCGAGATCGCGCCATTGCACTCCAGCCTGGGCAAGAAGAGCGAAACTCCACCTCAAAAAAAAAAAAAAAAAAAAAAAAAAAAGCAAACCACTGTTCTGAACACACTTCACACGTAGTAATTCACTTAATCCTAACACCCTATGAGGTGGGTTCTATTATTATCCTTCACTTTATAGATCAATTTGAGGTCCAGAAAAGGCGTGGAATTTGCTCCGCGTCACACAGCTAGTGAATGGCAGCGCTGGAGCAACTCCGCGATGTCCTACCCTCCTTCCTGGTCCTCCCCAGCCCCTGCGGGGCTGCGCTGCCGCCTTCGCACGCCCAGCCGCCCCGACCCCTCCCGTCACCCCAGCTCCACACCGAGCATGAGGGGGTTCTTCTCCCTCGATAGGTCCGGGCCAGCGCCATTGCTCAGGACGCGGACCAGAACTACGACTACGCCAGCAACAGCGTCATTCTGCACCTGGACGTGGGCGACGAGGTCTTCATCAAGCTGGACGGCGGGAAGGTGCACGGCGGCAATACCAACAAGTACAGCACCTTCTCCGGCTTCATCATCTACCCCGACTGAGCCGGCCCCGCCCTGTGCCCCCCGTTCACGCCTTCTCTCCCGTCCTCACCCACCTCCAGCCCGCCCCACCCGAGGCGCCACCCCACCCTTTGAGAGCCTGGTGGTGGGGTGGACCCTCCCGTTCCTGGAGGCGGCCTAAATGGGCGAACTCTTGGTGCTCAAGGGTATAAGTGGCCGGAAAGAGGAGGAGACCCGGCCGGAGGAGCAGAGCGACTTCCGGAGGGATCACCCGCACCCAAGTGCGCGCTGGACCCCAGAGGGGCAGAGGTCGTGGCTCTCTCATTTGTACAGAGATGGGGAGCAGTTTTACTAGCGGGATTCAGAGGCCCAGAAAGCCGGAGGGAAGCCCCGCAGCTTGCGAGGGAAATAACAGAAACAGGAGGAGCCCATTTAGGCAAGAGAAGACATTAAGACAGGGTAGTGCAGGTTCGCCGTCACGACAACTTTCTCTCGCCACCCTTTCCTCCCCTCATCTCCACTTTCAGGCTCAGGCTCCAGCCTTGGCAGCCTTCTGTGAACTGGAGGAACCAGTGAATTCTTTCCTGGCATTTAAAACGCATTCTGTACAGTCTCCATTCCCCCCTATCCGGACTAGGCCCCAGGGCTACAGCTGCTGCTGCCTCGTCCAATAAAGTGAGGTTGGGGGATTGTGTGTGGCTGCTTAACTTGGTGCATAGACTCGGGGGAAAGTGGTTGACCCTTTCCCTCATTCCTCTAAAGGACTCCTACTGTGCTGTCAGTCCCTGCCAGAGGCAAAGTTTTAGTTAATTCCAGTAAAGGCCTGAGAAAAGGGGGGTGTGTGTGTGCTTCTACTCTGCTATGGGGAGGAAGAGGGATGGTCTCAGTTTCAGGAAAGCTTTCGGGCCTCACGTTGTAGGTGGAGGGAGACAGCAACCTAACAAGGGAAGATTCCAAAGGTCTGGGTCTGGTTCTTCTGCTCTTCTGCCCAGTGCATGCAGAGAGTTCTAGAAAAGGAGCTCTAGCGGGTGAAGGAGTAGTTTAGGGTTCCTGCAGGTTAAGTGGAACTGATCTCAAAAGGCAAGGGGAACAGCGGTTCCAATTGCTCGCCAACATATTTACAGACCTTGGGAGTGGGCTTGGCAGGAGTGGGATGCTCAGAGCTTGCAAGGGGGTGGGCTAGGCAGGAGTGGGTTGCTTCCTTCCCTTTCAGGATTCAGGACTGGCTTCTGGATGAGAGCCTGGGGGATCCCAAGAGCCCAGCGCTGTCCTCTGAACTGGAGGACACTGCCACCCTGTGGGCAATGGGAGAGTGACAGCAGTAGCTGGCCTGTTTGGACAGTTAGAACTCATTAGCTAGATATGTGGATACTTTGGAAACTTTATTGAGGACAAAAGTGGTCGGCTCCCAGTCCCATGGGCAGACCGACAATAAATAAGGGCTAAAAGGAAGAAGCACGGTAGGGCAGGAGTGGTTGTCTCATGATGGAGAGCCCCGGGGGGCAGAGCCAACTGGAATGAAACACTGGAGAGAGAGAAGACCTTGTCACAGCCCAGCCAGCCTTGCACTGTAGCCAAGCCTTCCTGCTGACCTCTCTGTGAAGGAGCCCAGGTGGCCCCCTGTCCCCGTTCCCCACCTCACATCAGGCTCACTGTGCAGCCACAGCTGGGCTGTGGGTTGGAGTCTCACCAGGGCATCCTGCCATTCGAGTAATGTAGCCACAGGGTTGGTGCAGACCCGGGTGGGGCCTGAGGGAGGGGCTCGGCTGGTGTAAAAGGCACACTCATCGTCCAGACGAGCCTCATGGAAGCAGTGGATGGCGGTTAAACACGATTTGAGGCGCTCCCTCAGGGCTAGGGTTCGAGGGGCCAGACTGCTGAGGCCTGAGGGGCATGGAGAATTTAGAGGGCGGTCTGGAGTCCCATACTTCCATCATGTACTGTCCTTTCCTCCTCCCCCACCAACGGCCAAGCCAATTAGGAGCACAGGGCTGGAAGTGCAGCCCCTCCCCTCTTCCTGAGGGAGAGCCAGGCTGGGCCAGGGTGGAAGGTGTGGAAGCATGGGATTGCCTGGAGCCGGGGTGGGGCAGGGCAGGGGTGCAGCTCACAGTGAGTTGAGGACCTCTTGTGTTCACACTCCTTCCCAGCCAACTCCTTACCTGCCTGGCCTGCCGGGGTTCTCAGAGACTGGAGTGAGCAGATAGGGGGGCTGGCACAAAGCGGGTGTTGGGAAGAGAAGATCAGGCTGGTGGTTGCTGGAGCCCACTGACTGCAGCAGGGTGGTAGGCTGGACTCTGGACTTCTATGTTCCAGGGTGCAGGGCTCTGATGCCCCCAGCTCTACCCTAGGGTAGGGCTCTGGGGGTCCAGACTGCCCCTGGGTGCTGGGCTGAAGGGGACTGGGTTCTGCTGGAGGGCAGGGCTCTGGTACCTCAAGCTGTTCCTGCTGAGAGGGCTCTGGTATCTCAGGCTCACTCCTACAGCAAGACTCTGGGGGCCTGGGTTCTGCTGGAGGGCAGGGCTCTGGTACCTCAAGCTGTTCCTGGCGGGAGGGCTCCGGTATCTCAGGCTTACTCCTACAGCAGGACTCTGGGGGCCTGGGTTCTGCTGGAGGGCAGGGCTCTGGTACCTCAAGCTGTTCCTGGGGGGAGGGCTCTGGTGTCCCAGGCTCACTCCTACAGACGGCCTCTGGCGGCCCAGGCTCCGCTGGAGGGCAGGGCTGTGGTTCCCTGCACTCCTCTGGAAGGCAGGGCTTTGGCAGCCCTGAGCATTTTAACAATCCAGGAAGGTGGGAAGTCCCAGAGTTATGCTCTGTGGCATTCAGATTTCTAGAAATCTCAGTCAGCAGGGGCTGAAGTTCAACCATATCCAGAGAAGAGCCTCCATTAAGGGGGGCACACTGGCCCCCTACCAGCCCCTCTATCTCCTGTCTCAACAGCTGCTGCAGGATACCGATGCGCTGTGGTGGGAGAGAGCACCCCAGTGTGACATCAAGATGTGCATTCAGTAGTCTACTTACATTGTCCTATTCCTGACCCCCCATCTCTTTTCCTTCTTCCTCAGCCCCAGTCACTGTTCAATAGACATCAAAGCTGTTGCCCACACAGACTCACTTGAATCTTCACCTCCTGGAGGTTGGGGGTTCTGTTAGAGTGGGGTCCAGAAGGAGTGGCCACAGGTGGTTTCCCAGACCCCTCCAGTGACCTTATACAACTCTCCTGGTCAAACAACCGGACGGCAACCTGCTCCTGTCACCAAGGAACAAGGCACACAAGAAAGCCAGGATGGGGCAGGAGAAAGACCAGCCTGAGTCCCACCCTCATGAGGAATAGATTAAAGCCGCTGACTGAGAGGCCCTAGATGTACATTAGGAGGGGCAGCAGAGAAGCAGGGAGAGTTAGGCAGCTTTTCCAGAGAGCATTTTCTAATTTTTAAAATTTTTAGTAGAGACAGGGTCTCACTATGTTGCCCAGGCTGGTCTCAAAGATCTGGGCTCAAGCAATCCTCCCACCTCAGCCTCCCAAAGTGCTGGGATTACAGGTGTGAGCCATCATGCCTGGCCCAGAAAGCACATGTGTCTCAAACTCCTGGGCCTTCAGGCTGGCAGCACAGGGCAAGGAATCTCAGTAGGGGGAGCCTTCTGATACTTACCCAGGGCAGGGCAGGATCTTCAGAGCAGGACTGAGGGGAAACACCACTCAGCCACCGGGCCTGGCACAGAAGTGAGATGTCAGCAAGGCCTGACACCCACAGGTGGCACTCAACCTCCCCTTGCTTCTGTCTTCTCTCTCCTGTACCCATCCATCTCCTTTCTCCCCTAGCTGTGGCTTCTGCCAGCCACCTCCCCATGCCCTCTCTTACCTGCTGAACTCTGGGGGTTGATGGCATGGGCGTGAATCGGGTTTTAGGTTGAATGGTGAGACGCCGCCACACTGAATATGAGGTCTGGGGAGAGATGTGGGTGGCTTAGCAGACCTAGCAAGGATCTCTGGCCAGACTGTTCTGCCCCTGCCCAGCCCCCAGTTGTTGACACAAACCACAGTTGGAGGGCCTGGGGAGGGTACACGCTGAGCCCGTCCAAAGGGTGATGGACATGGCACCACATGGCCAGGCAAGGGCTGGGCCACAGGGGCAGGGGAGGGCATCAGGTGGGAGTCACGGCTGTCCTGTGAAGAAGAAAAAGGTGGAAGAGTGATCCCTGCCCCCTTTGTCTTCCTATATCTTGTTCTCACTACAGCAGCCAGCGTGATTCTTTTTTTTTTTTTTTTTTTGAGACGGAGTCTTGCTCTGTCGCCCAGGCTGGAGTGCTGTGGCCGGATCTCAGCTCACTGCAAGCTCCGCCTCCCGGGTTCCCGCCATTCTCCTGCCTCAGGCTCCCGAGTAGCTGGGACTACAGGCGCCCGCCACCTCGCCCGGCTAGTTTTTTTTTTGTATTTTTTAGTAGAGACGGGGTTTCACCGTGTTAGCCAGGATGGTCTCGATCTCCTGACCTTGTGATCCGCCCATCTCGGCCTCCCAAAGTGCTGGGATTACAGGCTTGAGCCACCGCGCCCGGCCGCCAGCGTGATTCTTTTAAGACCTAAGTCAAGCCAGGCATGGTGGCTCAGGCCTGTAATCCCAGCACTTTGGGAGGCCAAGGAGAACAGAGCACCTGAGGTCGGGAGTTCGAGACCAGCCTGACCAACATGGAGAAACCCTGTCTCTACTAAAACTACAAAATTAGTCAGGCGTGGTGGTGCATGCCTGTAATCCCAGCTACTCAGGAGGCTGAGGCAGGAGAATCACTTGAACCTGGGAGGCGGTGGTTGTGATGAGCAGCGATCATGCCACTGCACTCCAGCCTGGGCAACAAGAGTGAAACTCCGTCTCAAAAAAAAAAAAAGATCTAAGTCAAATCATGTCACTTTCTTGATCAACCCTTCTCCCCATGGCTTCCCACTACTTCCAAGAAAAGCCAAGGACTTACACTGGTGTACAATTCCTTACCCAATCTGATCGTGTTATCACTAAAACCATATCTCCTACCGCTCTCCTTACTCTGCTTCAATCTCACTGGCCTCTCCTTTTTGCCGATCCTCAAATATGCCAGGCACATTCCCTCCCCAGGGCCTTTGCCTCTTCAGTTCTCTTGGCCTGGAACATTCCTTCCCCCAGATATCAACATATCTCACTCCTCCTCCAACCCCTGGTCTTCACTTAAACATCATCTTCTCAATAAGAGTTCCCTGACCAATCTATTTTAAATTGCAACACCAACTCCCCTGCTCCCAATTCCCCTTTAGTGCCCTATTATTTTTATTATTTTTTTATAGAGAACTTACAGTCATCTGAGACACTATTTTATATATGTGTTTATTTCTTGTCTCCCCCTTCTAGAATATGAACTTGTTTATTGCTGTATGTCCAGAGCCTAGAACACGGCCTGGCACTCAGTAGGCTGGTGCTACTCAGTAAATATTTGTGAAGCGAAGGGATAAATGCTTTTGGCTGACAAGTGGCAGATCTGTCTCACCCTTAGCACTGATCTGATGGTGATACAAATATGATCTCTCACCCCAGGCCCTAGACATTTGATAAAGAGAGGTCAGTTTCACATTGGAGAGGGACTGGGTGCATCTGGGGTAAACCTACCCAATAACATCCTGAGGCCCAAGACTGCCTGGCTCTACCTACAATTCTCAGTGTTGGCTGCTGCCGCGAAATTCTCCCAAGCATCTCCTGCACCTCCCACCCACCATCCCAGGAGAGTTGCATCTCACCCTGGTATGTGTCATTTCTCGGTTTTCTCTTAATGGTACTCGCTGGGCCAGACCAAGAGAGGCCACACTTCCTTCATCTGAGCGAGTGACAGCCTCATGTTCTCCTTTAGGGAGAGAGAAAGCTAGGAAGAAACGGGACATTTGTTGTAGACTCTAGAACACCCACCAAAGTTTGGCACAGGGTTCTACAAATTCTGAAGAGGGTATATTAGTTTAATAGCCCCCATTGCACTATTAGGGACAGGAGCCCATCCAGCAGCCCCTCAACACCCAACACTATCTCAGTAAACACTTACTAATCTGAACGTCTGAGTAGGCTGGGGATGTGGTGATGGCACTTAGGGGCTGGGGATAAACAGTGAGTGGAAGATAAATCTTGCAGGAAGTGGCAGAGAGAGGGCCGAAATGAAGACCATCTCCTTTGACACAAGTGCAACTGTGCCAACCTCTGGCCTATCTAGAAAGTCTCTTCTTCTTCTCCTTCTGACCTAGCCTCCCAGCCTCCCACTTTCTCATGCTCCCTCCCAGCCTGCTGAGTTTTATCTGATCTTGTTCCCTGCTTCAGGCAGCCCAACTGCCCCTGTGCTCTCCCCACAGCCAGACACACTCACCAGGCTGGACTGGGGTCTCCAGGAGCAATCCTGAGGCCTGGCTCACTGAAGTCCTGATGACAATAAGGACAGTAGCCAGGAGTCACTGAGTACCAAGTATGAGCTGGACATGTGCTAAGTGCTTTACAAACATCATCTCATTTCATTCTCATGACAATTTCTAATGATGATACAAATGTTATTCTCACTTGACAAAGAAACCAAAGCTCAGAGAGGTGAAGGCAAGCTTGCACAACTAGTAAGTGGTAAGAGTTAGGATATAAACCCAAATCCCATTTATTGCCACAGTCTATACTGTAGCCACTAAACAAAAGAGATAGCACATTTCTGTCCTCCCTGTCCCCCCATGACTTGAAGAAACTGATGTCACACTGAGGCCTGCCTGTGAAGGCCTGAACCCTATCCCAAGGGCTCATCCTGGGTAATCACAGGTTTCTTGCTTCCCCTTCAGAGTTGGTGGGGAGTCCTAAAGCTACTGGAAGGCCCCAACTCTGGGGGACTCCTGTATCAGACACTGGTTCATTCTTTTCCAGATGACCTTCTCCCACACCCTCTCCTTTCTCACCGGCTGCTGCCAGCTGTCTCCCTTCTTAGCTCCTGGAAACTGGGGCGAGTGGAAGGGTGAAAGGAAGGTCCTGAAGGTGAAATCTGATCCACAGGAGCAAGAGATGAAAACGGAATCAGAGGTGGACCCTAAACCCTCAGGCCTCACCACCAACCCCATCTCCCCCAGTAGGATCCCTTGCCTCATCATGAGGTACTTCCTCTCCCAAAGGCCAGCTTTGTCCCTGGAAGGAGCTCCCAGAAGCACCAAGTATCAGGCCTCTCAAGGGCACTCACCAGAGCCTGTAGCCTCTGGGGGCACAAAGTCTGGCCTCGAGGTCCTGGTCCCTCCAGCCTTGAGAAGCAGGAAGCCCTGGCAGGGTCCAGTCGGTGAGTGGGAGTTCTGGGGGCCAAATATGCAGAGGCCCGAACACCCTGGGACACCAACAGAGGCTGTCAGCACAGCTCAGGATGCCCACCTCAGCGCCCCCAGCCTGGTCTCCTCACATCCTGTTTCATTACCTGGCCCCTCTGGGTGGTGCCTCCCTGACTTCCTCGAACCAGTACTCTCTTAGCAAGACTAGGCTGGCGCCCCAGGTGACAGCTCTTCACACCCTCACCTGACAGGATGGTGGCCAGGGCTGCAGGGTCAGCCACAAACTCTATGGTCCCTGGAGCCTCTGCAAGGAAAGAGAAGGAAAGGTAAGAAGGAACAGGAAGGGGGAAAGCTGAGGGGGATAGGGACCCTAGCATAGTCACTTTGAGATACAAGGTGAGCAAAAGAGACTCATTCAATTGAATTTGGCTTTTTTTTTTTTTTTTTTTTAAAGCAATAGATGGCTGGGCGTGGTGGCTCACACCTGTAATCCCAGCACTTTGGGAGGCTGAGGCGGGTGGATCACTTGTGGTCAGGAGTTTGAGACCAACCTGGCCAACATGGCAAAACCCTGTCTCTACTAAAAAAATACAAAAATTGGCTGGGCATGGTAGCTCACTCCTGTAATCCCAGCACTTTGGGAGGCTGAGACGGGCAGATCACCTGAGGTCAGGAGTTTGAGACCAGCCTGGTCAACATAGTGAAATCCCATCTGTACTAAAAAAAAAAAAAAAATTAGCTGGGCATGGTGGCACACACCTGTAGTCCCAGCTACTCAGGAGGCTAAGGCTGGAGAATCATTTGAACCTGGGAGGTGGAGGCTGCAGTGAGCCAAGATCATGCCACTGCACTCCAGCCTGGTGACAGAGCGAGACTCTGTCTCATATAAATAAATAAATAAATAAATAAATAAATAAATAAAGCAAACAAAAATTAGCCAGGTGTGGTGGCAGGTGTCCGTAATCCCAGGTACTTGGGGGAGGCTGAGTCATGAGAATTGCTTGAACCTCGGAGGCGGATATTGCAGAGTTGAGATCATGCCACTGTCGTCCAACCTGAGGGATACAGTAAGACTCTATCTCCAAAAAAAAAAAAAAAAGAAAGAAAGAAAAGAAAAAAAAAAAAGAAAAACTAAAAAGAAATGGGGTCTCACTATGTTGTCCAGGCTGGTCTCAAACTCCTGAGCTCAAGTGACCCTCCCGCCTCAGCCTCTCAAAGTGTTGGAATTACAGGCGTGAGCCACCACACCTGCCCACCAAATGTTCATAGAATGTTACATAAGACACTATTCTAAGCATTGGGGTCCCATAAGAATAAGACAAAGCCCCTATCCTCAAGAAGCTATCATCAAACTATAGACAGGTAACAGACTCAAGCCAAGGTATATACATGTTATAAAAGAAGTACTGCAAAGTATTAGGAGAACAAGTGACATGGGGAACTGGAAAAGGCTTCAGAAGAAGTGACATTTATTATTTATTTATTTATTTTTTAAAGAGATAGGATCTCCCTCTGTCATCCAGGCTAGTCTCCAACTCCTGGCCTCCAGTGATCCTCCCGCTTTAGCCTCCTGAGTAGCTGTGATTACTGGTACAAGCCATGGCGCCTGGTGAGATGACATTTTGCTGGAGGAAAGGGAGATCTTCTAAGAGCAAAGAGCTTTCCAGGAGGTGGAACCAGGACTATCACAGTAAGCAGGAGACAGCAGGAGTGAGTGCAAAACCCCAAAACCCCACTTTTACCCTTCCTAGTTCCCTACTCGGCCATGGAGGCCGTGTTACCAGGGCTCCAACAGGTACCTGTCTGGGCAGGGGGCCCAGGCCCCACATTTTGACCCCTAGGGCTAGGCCTGAGCTCCTCCAAGGGGTTCCGAGGCTGAGGGATCCCCACCAATCTTTGTGATGTCTCTGCCTGGTGCTTGGCTTTGGGCCTAGAGCCTGCTGAATCAACGAGGGGGCGTTGAATATTGAGCGGTGGTTTCTGCAACCATCTCTAGGGGAGGGAGGGGGGACAAAAAGGTGAGGTTTAGTGTTGGGGTGCATTACTGGTGTGACTACTGTCTTCCCCCATTAGGCCGCTCTTACCCTTGGATCTTGGTTCTCCTGGTCCAGGGCGCACGATGTAACAGTGGGGAAAGGCGTGCGTTTCTGAGAGCGTACCGGAATCTTGCTAGGGGTAGGAGATACACCCCGGAGGAGGGGATCCCTCGTGGCTTGCCGGGTGGTCATGATGGCTACAGTTGAGACGGGGAAGAAGGCAGGTAGAATAGGAGATCAAAGATCAACCAGTTCTCGGGGCACCTGTCCTGCCATCCCTGATACCTCTGCCCTAATCCACGCGCCCACAAGCCCCCGGCGCCTGCAAGACCGCTCTTATGGGTGCTACCTCCAGACACCCCGAGCCTACTCTTTCGCCCTCGGACCTCGAACTGCCCTCGTCCCTATGAGCCCAGCAGCCCTCGTTCCCTCCAAGACCCCCGTGCCTTACCTTACCGAGAGCCCCTCAGGGCCGACCCAGCTTCCTCCGCCTTTCGCCTGACTCTCTCGGATACGGCTGGAGCTACTTCCTCAGTTTGTAAAATACGCCAAGCTCCTGATTGGCCCGGCCGCGCTCCCGCGGAGGCCTGTGTAGCCAGACTCAGCCGTCCAATCCGCGGGCTTCGCAGGAGGGGCCAAAAGAAGGACCAATTGTCGAACCGCTTTCTGGCCAGAAAAAAAAACAACAAAAAAACAAAAAAACCTGACTCGGCTCAATCAGCCAATCCGAGAGTGGAGCGCCGCTGGAAGGCGGGGAAAGAAGAAGGATGGGGCAGTTCCGAGGCCGTTCCGAGGCCGGGGAAGGCGTAGCCATGGGAGCTCTCGCGAGGTCTCGGGACCGGCGAGGGGCTGGCCATTGGCAGAAAGGGGCCGTCGCGGCCCTGAGAGGACGGTTGCTTGTTCTGATTGGTGCCAACGGTGTTGAAGGCTGGCCCGTGCCCCCCACCCGGCTTGACCATAGCACTGCGCCAAGCTTTGGGGACGCCATTCCAGATACCCATAGAAAATATCTGTGTCCGGGCGCGGTGGCAGGCGCCTGTAATCCCGGCACTTTGGGACGCCGAGGCGGGAGGATCTCTTGAGCTATGAGTTTGAGACCAGCCTGGGCAACATAGCGAGACCACTCCCACCCCTGTCTCTACAAAATAATAAAATAATAATAATAATCCCTGTGCAGTGGTGCGCGCTTGTAGTCCCAGCTGCTCTGGAGGCTGAGGCAGGAGGATCGTTTTGAGCCCAGGAAGTTGAGGCTGTTTGAGTTGTGGTCACGCCACTGCACTCCAGCCTGGGCAACAGAGAGAGACCCTGTCTTAAGGATAAATACATAAATAAATAAAGAGGGAAAGAGAGAGAGAACATCTGCACGTTGTCTCCAAGATAAGGAACTGCCTTCAAACAGGCAGAGGGCTGAAGGGAATCGAACTGAGCCTAACAATGTGTGCTCCTTGGAGCCTCACAACCCAGTGAGGTGTCTGGTGAGGTGTCTTTCATTTCACGATAGGTAACAAGACTCATTGTTTTTGAACTCAGTTACCACAGCACCAGAATTGAATGACTACTCACAGCTGGGCTTTCCTTGCCTCCAGGTTGCCTTTTGCAGATCTAGAGGTCTGGGGAGAGGGGGCTCACCTGCTGGTTATTGGTGGGCAGAGCTGTGAGACTGAGAGATCCTAGAATATCCTGCTTAAGATGGAAGGGGTAACCCCTAATGGGGGACAGGAAATGAACAACACTTTCAAGTTGACAGAACTCTGGTGAATTTTCCCCACCAATCACAGAAGTTATTCTTACACAAGTCAGAAACGAGGAGTTACTCCTTAAGTCCTCCCACTCCCTTTACATATCCCATCTCTCGTTCACTCTCACTAATTTTACTATTTATGCATTTTTGAGACAGGGTCTCACTCTGTCACCCAGGCTGGAGTGCAGTGGTGCGATCTCAGCTCACTGCAGCCTGGACCTCCTGAGTTCAAGGATCCTCCCACCTCAGCCTCTCAAGTAGCTGGGACTACAGGTGCCCCCCACCAGCTAATATTTGTGTTTTTTTGTAGAGACAGGATCTGGCTACATTGTCTAGCCTGGGGCTGCAGGTGTCCTTCCCAGCACTTTGGATGGCCCAGGCAGATCTCTTGAGGCCTGGAATTCCAGACCAGCCTAGACAATGTAGCAAGATCCTGTTTCTGTTAAAAAAAAAAAAAAAAAAAAAAAAAATTAAAGATATGTAAGGTATCTTTACTAATTGTATGTATCTTTAAAATTCCTCTACTTTCAGGCTGGGCACAGTGGCTCATGCCTGTAATCCCAGCACTCTGGGAGGCCAAGGCAGGTGGATCACCTGAGGTCGGGAGTTCAAGACCAGGCTGACCAACATGGAGAAACCCTTCTCTACTGACAACACAAAAATTAGCCGGGCTTGGTGGCGCATGCCTGTAATCCCAGCTACTCAGGAGGCTGAGGCAGGAGAATCGCTTGAACCTGGGAGGCGGAGGTTGAGGTGAGCTGAGATCGCACCACTGCACTCCAACCTGGGCAACAAGAGAGAGACTCCATCTCAAAAAAACCAAACAAACAACAAAAAAAAATTCATCTACTTTCGGCTGGGTTTATGCCTATAATCCCAGCACTTTGGGAGGCCAAGGTGGGCGGATCACCTGAGTTCAAGAATCTGAGACCATCCTGACCAACATTGTGAAACCCTGTCTCTACTAAAAATACAAAAATTAGCTAGGCATGGTGGCTGGTGCCTGTAATCCCAGCTACTCAAGAGGTTGAGGCAGGAGAATCGCTTGAACCCAGGAGGCAGAGGCTGCAGTGAGCAGAGATTGTACCACTGCATTCTCCAGCCTGAGTGACAGTGAGACTCTGTCTCAAAAAAGAAAAATTTTCTTTCTTTTCTTTCTTTCTTTCTTTCTTTCTTTCTTTCTTTCTTTCTTTCTTTCTTTCTTTCTTTCTTTCTTTCTTTCCTTTCTTTTTCTCTTTCACTTTTTTCTCTCTTTCTCTTCCTCTCACTCTCTTTCTCTTTCTTTTCTTTTTCTTTCACTTTTTTCTCTTTCTCTTCCTCTCTCTCACTTTCTTTCTTTCTCTCTCTCTCTTTCCCTCCCCTCCCCCCCCCCCCCCCCCCCCCCCCCCCCCCCCCCCCCCTCTTCTCCTT